>NC_000076.6:49848042-50148042 GCF_000001635.26 Mus musculus | reverse complement strand
CCAGAGAACCAAATAACTGCATTTAAAGATGGGGTACAGAGCTAAACAGAGCATTCTGAACTGAGGAATAATGAATGGCTGAGAAGCACTTAAGGAAATCAATCTATATTCTTGGTAATCAGGGATATGCAAATCAAAATGACCCTGATATTCCATCTCACACGAGTCAGAATGGCTACGCTCAAAAACTCAGGTGACAGCAGATCCTGGTAAGGATGTGGAGAAAGAGAAATACTCCTCCATTGTTGGTGGGATTGCAAGCTGGTACAACCACTGTGGAAATCAGTATGGCAGTTCCTCAGAAAATTTGACATAATATTGTCTGAGGATCAGACTATACCACTCCTGGCCATATACCCAGGAGATGCTCCAATATGTAATAAAAGAGCATTCACATGCTCCATTATGTTCCTAGAAGTCATATTTACAATGCGAAAAGCTGGAAACAACCCAAATGTCCTTCAACAGAGGAATGGATAGAGTAAATATTGTACATTTACACAATGGAATACTACTCAGACATTAAAAACAATGAGTTCATGAAATGTGCAGGCAAATGGATGGAACTAAAAAATATCTTCCTTAGTGAGGTAACACAGTCAGTCACAAAAGAACACACATTGTATGTACTCACTGATAAGTAGATATTAGAAAATAAGCTCAGAATACACAATGACACAACTTACAGACCATATGAAGTTTAAGAAAAAGGAAGACCAAGTGTGGGTACCTCAGTCCTACTTGGAGGTGGGAACAAAATAATCAGGAAAGATTGAGGGTGGGAGGGACCTGGGATGAAGAGAGAAGGGGGAGAGGAAAAATGAGGGGGGCAGGGTTGGGAGTGGGAAGAGATGGGCAATACAGAGGGTCAAGAAATTGAACAGAGGTGTGTAGCTACGGGGGATGGGAGGGGGAGTTAGCCACCAGAAAGTCCCAGATGCCAGAAAAGGAAGTGGCTCTCAGGACTCAACTGGGATGACATTAGCTGAAATACCCAACAAAGGGGGAAGAAAATCTGTAGAGACCATATCCAGAAGTTAGGCAAGGCCTCTGGTTGATGGATGGGACCACCCACCCTTCACAAAAATTGCCCCCAGAATTGTTCCTGTCTAAAGGAAATGCAGGGACAAGGTGTGGAACAGAGGCCGAGGAAGAGGCTGTCCATGGACTGCCCCACCTAGGGATCCATCCCATGTGCAGCCACCAAACCCAGACACTTGCTGATGCTGGAAGAACCTGCTGATAAGAACCTGATGTAAATGTCTCCTGAGAAGTTCTGACAGAGGCTTATGGATGCAGATGTGGATGCTTGCGGCTAAACATTTGACTACGCATGGGAACCCCAATGAAGAAGTTGAGGGAAGGACTGAAGGAGCTGAGGGGGGTTGCAACCCCATGGTAGAAACAACAATATCAACCAGCCAGAACCCCCAGAGTCCCAGGAACTAAACCATCAACCAAAGAACACACATAGAGGGACTCATGACTCTAGCTGTGTATGTGGAGGAGGATGGCCTTGACTAGGGAAGCTTTGGGTTCTGTGAAGGGTCAATGCCCCAGTGTATGGGAATAAAAGGGCAGTGGGGCTGGAGTGGTTAGGTGGTTGGGGGAGAACCCTCATGGAGGCAGAGGCTGTACTGGGGGGTGTTCAGGGAGGGGGAAAATGGGAGGGGAGATAACATTTGAAAGGTAAATAAACAAAATAACCAATAAAAACAAAGAAGAGGCAGAAGCTGGCAAATCTTTGTGAGTTCCAGGACAGCCGGAATTACATAGGGAGACCCTGTGTCTAAAAACAAACAAACAAATGAACAAACAAAACAAAACAAAACCAAAACAAACAAACAAAAGAGAAGAAACAGAAGCCTACATAGAGAGGTGTCTTGGCTGCACAACATGAGCTGTTCAAGACAGCTACAGGAAGTAGCTAAAGCAAGCAAGCCTGAAAATTTCAATTGCCAGTCTGAAATTCCAAATGGAATTAACAAGAAAATGATTAAAACGTAGACTATCATTATATTTCTATCAAAAGAGTCTACAGAAACAGAATTTTTATGGTGTATTCAAAGAAGGAAGTGGCTAGAAGCATATTTTCCAGTAGTATTTTTGTTACTTTAGGGGTTAGAAGAACTTAAGTGAGTGCACAAAAAATAGATTACCTGCTGGATCTTTGAAAAAAAAAAATGTCTGTCCTCAAAGGAGCCATGGTGTAGATGAGTTCTTCTCCATTTCTAGTTATGAGATAATCATTCTGAGGCATCTTGCTAAACTCTTTCACATAGGAAGAACGTTCACTAGATATTTACGAAATCTTTCCAGTGCACATGATGCTGGTTGGACATTCCAGTCTTGTCTCTAGAGAGTTTTCAGGCTAGTGGGGCATATACACAATAAGTATCTATCAAGAAAAGGTAGGAGATCAGAGAAACAAGAGAGGTGATTTCTACTTTGAGGAAAACAAAAAGTTTTGTGGAAGAATTGGCTTTTGGTTGTATTTCAAATAGCAGCCATATTTATAATAGCCAGAAGCTGGAGAGAACCCAGATGCCCCTCACCAGAGGAATGGATACAGAAAATGTGGTACATTTACACAATGGAGTACTACTCAGCTATTAAAAAGAATGAATTTATGAAATTCCTAGCCAAATGGATGGACCTGGAAGGCATCATCCTGGGTGAGGTAACACATTCACAAAAGAACTCACACAATATGTACTCACTGATAAGTGAATATTAGCCCAGAAACTTAGAATACCCAAGATATAAGATACAATTTGCCAAATCCATGAAACTCTAGAGGAATGAAGACCAAAGTGTGGACACTTTGCCCTTTCTTAGAAATGGGAACAAAACACCCATGGAAGGAGATACAGAGACAAAATTTGGAGCTGTGACAAAAGGATGGACCATCTAGTGATTGCCATATCCAGGGATCCATCCCATAATCAGCTTCCAAACGCTGACACCATTGCATACACTAGCAAAATTTTGCTGAAAGGACCCAGATATAGCTGTCTCTTGTGAGACTATGCCGGGGCCTAGCAAACACAGAAGTGGATGATCACAGTCAGGTATTGGATGGGTCACACGGCCCCCAATGGAGGAGCTAGAGAAAGTACCCAAAGAGCTAAAGGGAACTGCAACCCTATAGGTGGAACAACAATATGAACTAACCAGTACCCCAGAGCTCTTGTCTCTAGCTGCATATGTATCAAAAAATGGCCTAGTCGGCCATCACTGCAAAGAGAGGCCCATTGGACTTGCAAACTTTATATGCCCCAGTACAGGGGAACGCCAGGGCCAAAAAGGGGGAGTGGGTGGGTAGGGGATTGTGGGGGTGGGTATGGGGGACTTTTGGGATAGCATTGGAAATGTAAAGAGGAAAATACCTAATAAAAAAAAAGAAAAGAAAAAAATTATTCAGATTTCAATCCATGAACATGGAGCATACATGTTCAGTGTGATCAGAGTCATATTAGTATTGGAAAGGTCAGCTAGTGGCCAAGAGGGGTTTGGGCTTAATGTGTGGACAATGGGAAAGCACTTATAGTTCCTGAAATTTTCAGAGCTCCACTTCCAGGATATTAACCTGTAAAGCTGTGCTAATGAGAGAAGACAGTGAATATGCAACCATACTTACAAGGACATTGAAACAGCCTAGAAAAGTCATAGTGCGTGATTGAGTTAGAAGAAGTGGTATGAATGGAGAAAAAAATGATGACTGAAACACACAGATTATTTACTTAGGATGTATTTGGAATTAATAATGGTGAGTGAAATTCAAATGGGGCCTCTGTCTTGAATTATGGTATATGGGTAGAAAGTTACTAAAGCAGCTGTATATTTACATAATCATAACCTCATAATGGACTAAATGAGTATGCTATGGAAGATCTGACCTGGTTCTATGGGAGTGAGAAAGCACATTTTATGAGGAATCAGGGTAGGAAAGAGTTACATAAAAAAGAGAAGGCTGTCCCTAGTCAGAGGGATGATCTGAGAGCAGTTGGGGAGAGAAAGAATATGATTAAAATATATTACATGCTTTCCCCAGGGAAGAGAATATCAATTGGTTATCTAATATGAAATGGCCAGTCTTAAAAAAATACATGTAATATTATACAAACTTAAGTTATATATTTAGGAATATGTAGGCATATATGCATGTAATATAAATTACTGAAGGAAAGAGGGCAGGAATTTGAAAAAGACCAAGAAAGGGATATATGAATATTATATATGTGTATGTGTGTATGATGTAGATATATATGATGTATATATATATATGCATGTGGATAGATAGATGATAGATAGATGATAGATAGATAGATAGATAGATAGATAGATAGATAGATAGATAGATAGATAGATAGATAGATATTAGCAGCTTCATGGCTGTTTAAATTGTGTCTGCAGTCAGGGACATTTGTTGCTTACCTTGCTTTGTCCTTTTATTCAGTCTGGGACCTCAGCTATTTCTCATTAGCTAGATAGATGGAGATGGAGATGGAGACAGAGATGGAGACAGAGATAGAGATAGAGACAGCGACAGAAACAGGAGACAAGTATAGGTATAGATATATGGATATAGAGATAGATAGACAGGCATTGATATAGAGATAAAGATACAGATATAGGTAGAGAAGTGATATAACTACATTATAATTTCAAAATAAAGGAAATAATTTTAAATAATGAAAAATTTAAAAAGCCTTTGTGTTAAGAACTTAGAGTTAGGTTAAGCAACACAAGGGAGACAGTGAAGCACAGCAGAGGAAATATGTAGGAAGAAACCTGAAATTCTAGGGCCACAAGTAGCTGAAAGATCATTTAAGGTCATATAGGTCAGATTAACTCTACTTTATTCTAACATCAATGAATTTAAAATAAAAGAGATAGTGTATAATTTAAATATATCAGAGTGACATCTGTATGGAAAATGATCTAGAGAGAGGAAAATTTGACCTTGGAAAGGCAAAGCAAGGGGCCAGTACAATAATAGTTCAAGGATGATGTCACAATATGTGAAGGTAATTTGGTTACAGGAAATTACAGAGAAGAAAATTATACAGAACACTGGTAGCCTACATAAAATTAGAGACAAGAAATAGTTTAGAGTTTATGTTGATTCATGAAGCCATTCAAAAATTATATGCAAAACAATGAATTTCTATTTTAAGAAACTGTATTTAAGTTGTCTTGCCTAAGAGCTAAAATCAGGTCAGAGCTAAATATTCAGGTCTGGAACTGGATACTGGGTGAATGATAACATTGGCAAAATAAAGATTAATACTAGCTAGGAGAGAAGGTATCAGTGTAGACAATGGAGAAGAAATCACCAAGGGCTTCAGAAAGATAAATTAAATGAGGCACATCTTAGAGGCAAGGCAAAGGATGTTCAAAAGTGACGAGTTACAGTGTTCTGTGTTGGTGATCACGTTCTGAACATCTAACCAAGAGGTGCACAGTCTGCACTCATCAGGGTTAGCTTTAGAGTGACATTGGTGGTCTCAACTTGAGACTTGACTAGATTCCAGTAGAATAAATATTCAAGCGAAGGTTTGAAGAGACAGGAAGGAAAGCAATGAGCCAAGAAAACCCTTATGAGAGGTTGGAGTACAAAGGCCCTGAGATGGGGTGGTAGCTAGAAAAAGAAATAGCTGTGGTTTTTAAAAATAGAATAACCTCCTTCAGAAAATCATTTGAGTCACTTTGTGATAAATGTTAAATGTACTATAATGTCTAAACAGAAATAGAAAAGTGCAACTCTTTCGAAGCTGAGCAGTCAAACACCGTTCAAGAGAGGTAAATTGTGATTGAATATGGAATTTTACTTAAGACAGCCTTCAAACTAACAGTAAGAAAAGAGTATGGGTCACATAACCTTCATTAGCTAATGGCAATAGTAAGAACAAATTATATTAATCCATGACTTGCAAGGTGCACACAGTAGCTCATTTGGTTCCTGTTAAACACATAGACTAGTTATTTCTGTAAATTTTTTTTTCCTACAGGGAATGAAGAGCCAAGATTACCAAGTAGGAAGTAGCAGAATGTACGAAGCGAACTACTTTGATTTCAAGCCCACACTTGTTCCTTACTCTGCTGCACAGCTGGATGGGTGCTGCTCTTCAGGGAAGTCAGAGTTCCTTCTGATGTGAATGTCTGAGAAAAACTTGTCATATGGGATCTCACCCACAGAACACAGGGTAGCATCATGGAGGATGCCCATGTGCTTGTAGTAGCCACCTCAGCCAGCTACTATGGGTACATGGCAGACAAGAGCAGCCTCTGTCCTATCCAAGAAGCTTGCCCGGGTTCTGCTTTCCCCTCCAACTTTACAGCCTTTGCTCACTCATTTTGTAAAATTTCCATTGGGATATCTCTCTATAAATGTCCCACTATATTGAGGTTTTTGAACATTTTACTAACTGATATGGTCAGGATATCTTTCCCTCCCTCCTTCCCTTCCTTTCTACATCTCTTTCTTCCTCCTTTCCTTTTTCTCTTCCCCTCTCACTTCTTCCTGTCCATTTTCTTCCACCTTATAGCTCTCTATTTGCTCTATTTGAGCCTATCATCCTTATATTAACACACACACACACACACACACACACACACACACATACACACACACATACACACACATACACACACATATATCATAAAATTTCAGGCAATTAAGATATAAAAGAATGAAAATATTAAGGATACTTAAACCATTCCTCTTTATAATCACTGTTAATAATTAAACACTCACTCTAGCCCTTTCTTGTGTTACACATATCTTCTGATTTAGGTTCTATGTTAACACAGTATTAGTGTAAATGAAATAAGACTATAAGTGGAAATTTACAAGGTACCTTCTTTGTTTATATATTTTGAGTCATTTCTAGTAACACATTTTTTTTGTAAGAATTCCACTATCCATTTTAAACATGGAGTGGTATCTCACAGGGAGGGTAAATGTTATATTATCACCTATTACTTTGCTAGGAGTCAAGTTTTCTTCTGGTTTGACAGTGATGGATGATGGTGCTCTAAACAACATTTCTGTGCATAGGAGAATTTTTTCCCATGAAAAATATTTTCCCATGAAAAAATTCTAAGAGGTTAAATTCTAAGAGGTTAAAATCAGAATTTTGTTTATTTAGAATTATTATAAGCAATAGTAATGTTAGAAAAATTAGCCTGTCTCAAAGGTACTGTTTTTAGATTAAGTATGATTATTTGTAGAAAATGGTGCATGCTTCTCACTTACAAGTTAATAGTAATTATTATTCTAGATTTATAAACTATGGCCAATCATTGAGGTGAGTTATGGGGGGATATCAATCTCACATGAGAATAATTTTCTATAAAACATTTTATTATTCAAACTCCTTATAAAAACTCTTTTAATCTGGTATTGCCATTTGAGATCATAATGAGAAATACTTCTGTAGCTTTCAATTTGGCAAGCATTGAATTAAGAAATAATTTTGTGTGCAGATGTCATTAATCTTCACATACATGCACGTTGTTATTATAGTCACTTTACAGATGAAAGTGAATCTGCAAGTTTTAGTCTGAGACATCCAAGTTTTCACAGATTGCATGTGGCTGGCCTGGGCTTCCAGCAAACATCCTAAGACCAATATCATACCATAGCTACTCTGGGAGGGAAGAAAAATGAGTCAAATTCAGGGAGGTTGTGATTATATTTAATATCCAGGTAAGCATATTTATGGACCTTTACACATTAGTGACATGGCAAGAGGCGAAAAGGGATGATATTTTCATAAGAAATCTAGGTAAACAGCGGACACATCATCAGTGGTAAAGCTGTTTGATCTTAATGCTTTTGTACAGTTGTTACTTCAAGGATAGGAAAATGTGTGAAGTGGATACTGTTCCAAGACTGTGGTTTCTCTTGATTTTTTTCTCACTTCCTTTTCTAAGTGGATGGAGGAAGATTTTGTGGGCTTAAAATACGTTCAAATAAGTATTTTCTTATTTACTGAATATATATGTCCCTAGTGATGTCAAGAGATAGCCAAACATCAAAACCCACTTTAGGCTTCCAGCATATCCTCTTACTTGACCATCTGAGTTGCTCAAGAGCCTGAGCACAGGGGACAGGTGTATGGATATTTGTAAAATCTAGCAGTAAAATCTATCCTATTAACAAATAGTGGACAACTCATTGCTTTGTTAGGATTTTCATAATGCAGGTGGTATTGTTTGAATCACTCAATAAGGACTCTCTTTTCCTTGGCTAGCTTTCCTAGTTCTAACCAACTAAACTATCTGGCTCAAGTACATAGCCTTTCAGTGAAAGGAGGTGGTGATTTTGGAGAGAAATACACGTTAAATTCTTGTTTCTGTTGTTTATGAGGTAACCATTTTCTTCCTATTGTGTGCTCTTGTGTATTTGCTTGTGAAGAATAATGAGATGGGTTTGTAGAAGAGAGATGTTGTTCCATTATGATAGATGGAATGCATTTATCCATCTATGGATAGATAAGTAGATGCAGAACCCTTTGAACTTTAACACTCCAGTGTTAATTCTCTTATTGTCAAGAACTGTATCCACTTCTGAGGTAGTGGGAGGATAGATGGATGTATCTGAAACAGTGAAGCTTTTTTCTTCCTTCCTTCCTTCCTTCCTTCCTTCCTTCCTTCCTTCCTTTCTTTCTTTCTTTCTTTCTTTCTTTCTTTCTTTCTTTCTTTCTTTCATACAATATATTTTAATCAGTGTTTCCCTCTCTCCAACTCTTTTTCAATTTTTATTAGATATTTTCTTCATTTACATTTGAAATGCTATCCTGAAAGTCCCCATATCCTCCCCCAGCCCTGCTCCCCTACCCACTCACTCCCACTTCTTGGCCCTGGCATTTCCCTGTACTGGGACATATAAAGTTTGCAAGATCAAGAGGCCTCTCTTTCCAATGGTGGCCAAGTAGGCCATCTTCTGCTGCATATGCAGCTAGAGACACGACCTTTGGGGGTACTGTTTGGCTCTCTCTTTCCAGGTCTTCCCCACCTCCTCCAATGTTAATGTTCCTTCTCTTTCAAAATAACAAAAGAGAAATCTCTCCAACCAAAAAAACCCCCACAAATCCAAACACAAAAATAACCTATTGAAAAATTAAAACGGAAATTGAAACAAAGAAAAACAAGGTAAAATGTGCATACAAAACAAAATGAAACAAAAAAATTCTACTAAAACAAACAAACAAACAAGCAAACAAATACACCAACACTATGGCGTTCTATTTGTGTTAGCCGGTTATTACTGGGTAGGAGGCCTGACCTGGAGTCTTGTTTATATTGCCAGACTCTGTTGAAGAAAACTGATTTTCTATTTGGTGGTGAGTATTAGCTGCAAATAACCGTTTTGGTAAAATTCTCAACCTCAGGTCTACTTCCTACCTCTCAGTACTGGGATCCTGCCTGGTTTAAATCTGTTGGGGTCTTGTTGGTGTGTTGCCACAGTCTCTGTGAGTTCACATGTATGTCTATCCTCTTTGTGCCAGGAAGGCACAGTTTCCTTGGAGTCATCCATCACCTCTGACTTTTACAATCTTTCTAACTCTTCTTCTGCACAGTTACTCCAGACCCAAAACTTACTTTACAGCTTTTACAGGTCATCTGCCAGTTTGGTTTCTAAGCAGATCCTGAGGTCTGGTGTTCTCCTCCACATCTTCTCCTTTCCTAAACTTGCAATTATTCTTGTCCTAAAGAAGCTCTTAATACTGGCACTAGGATTGATGAACAAGGGATATAAAGAATGTTCTGGAGTGGGGTGGGAACTGGCTTGGTAGATCTTAGAAAATTATGAAGAGCACAGAAATTTAAAGGAACAAACAAAGCATTTGTAAACAAACACCCCACAGTATAAACAAAAGAAACCATACAACATTACAGGAGTGCAGATGTAAGTTCAGTTGGGCGTTGTGGCCTTTCTCTGACGATCACAGAGTCTGGCCCTTTGGATGCGTCCCAGACTGGACATGCGGAAATATGTTCGTAAATTCTTGCCAAGTAAAGACAAGAGAAGGGAGCCATCTGGTGTGGGAGGTACACGCTGGTTAACTCTATCAGGAAGCAGGTGGCCAGGCAGTAGGGGGTTTCCAGGCTGAGAACTAGCGAAAGTACAGACTGCACTGGTGTGATGGACAGTGAGCATCAGCACAAGAGACAGAAGTCTACTAAGTGGGAGGATGGATTTCATGAGGAAAAACTGCCCCTTTTGTTCTGTATTTGATTTAGGTAGGATTTAATTTTTTTCTGCAAGCATTTATTTAATGCCTACAATGTATAGGACACTAATTTTGGCAAAATAAGAAGAAATGTCCTTTTAGTAAAGGAAGATATATTCTTTAGCAAAGAAATGATTCTATAGGCACAACGCCTCATAGCTTCCTAAGTGTAAATGCATGACTTCAGGTATATGAAAATCTAGGTTTGTTACTTAACACAAGAAGGATGCTCACTGTATTTGCAATACACATCTCCTTGCTTTGGCAGCTTACTTTTCTTGGTGATATTACAACTCAGAAATAAATACAGAAAATTTATGAATTAAAAAAAGTTACGGCAACTTCTTTACTAAAAGACTAAGTCAAAGTGAAGAAGCCACTAAGTTTTGCCCAAGGTCACATGATTTCTTACAGCTAAAATTTGGGTCATTTTATATGTGTTTTAAACCTAGAGGTTACAGTGCAGCTAGCATACATGGCTTTCTGAATATGAGAAAGTATATGCCACTGTCCTTCTGATCTTCGATGTTTCCCTCTTTCACACACAATCCTCCTAATGATTCCATCATTTGTTTAAAATTATGTGAGTCTTTAGTCAATAGTCATTTAAGAATTTTACACTTTTTTAACATTCTGCTAAAATTACATTTTTGATTGTTTTCTAAATTAGCTGCCTATTCACAGCTAAGCTTTCTGAAAGTACCTCTGGCCAGCTGGAACATTAGGGCTTTTTCCTGTTTAAGTGAAAAAGTAGTGGGATACTTTAACTTTGCAGTGTTCACATCCAGTGCTTCACCATGCCTGAACCCAAGCCATTGACTTTCTTGGCTTCCCAACATGATAAACTACATCCCATATCACTGAGATGTATAGCTATTAAGATGCTGGAAATTTCTAGAATATTCCTAGTTATGTTTCTAATAGCTTTGTTCAGATCTAAAATTCTGTAGTTTGCTACACTTGAAAAATGTACTTTCCTATAATCTATATGTGGTGAGATTGAGAAAGATTAAATCAGAAGGAGTATTTTGTATATGAAAGACAGAATGCAAAAACTGATTTAAGGTTGGCTATAAAATATCAATGTGTTTTCTCTTTTTTCCTGTCTTTCTGTTTTTGCTTATTTAGACAGTACACACAGTGTAGTTAGGAGAGCTTTGAACTTGCAGTGACTCCTGCTTCAGCCTTACAAGTACATTTTTTTTTCTTAATTTAATGGAATTTTGACTGAAAAAAAAAAACCTGACAGAAAAGCTAAGGGGATGCAATCAATGTTTGAGGAAAGACTTATTTAATTATAACATACAAGAAATCTGTTCTTCCTCTGTGTTTTATTTATAACCTGATCTTACAAAGACATGTTAGAAGAAACCATGCATTCTGGCAACACACTGTGTAACTCAGTGAGCTGACACTGCCTGATCAACTATAAATACTGAGGCCCTGATGAAAGCTGTTGCTGCAATCTGCTACAAACCAGTTCTGCTCTTTCTCTACATGTAACAGCGGCACTTTCAGTCTACAGACCAGTGGTTATAATTCCATAGCAATAAGTAATTTCATACTAGAGCTCAGATTTTACACACAGTGTTTTGAAGTATCCTTTATTCTTCTGTACTGACTGAGACTTCTGAAATTTGGCCTACAAACAGCACTGAGTTGAGCTCTGAGAATGTAGACACTCAACCCTTGCAACAACCTGGAAAGCAGCCATTTTCATTATTTCCATTATACAGATGGGAACCTAAGTCCTCAAAGAGATGAAGTAAATTATCAATGCCATTCAGTCAGTAAGTGGGAAGACTAAACCTTGAATCCAGTTCATAAAACCCAGAGGCTGTATTCTCCACAGTTAAACACTGATAGTACAACAATTAGTATTGTTTGTGACAGTGACTTAGCTTATAATTCTGTAGCCAGCAGTTCTCTGTCTGCCTAGTCTCACTGTCAGTGGACTACATTAAAAAAACAAAACAAAAACAACAACAAAAAATGATGATAGTTGTAGGTAGAAAAATAAAGTTGTAGTCATTAGAAAATGATTGTTATCATCAAGTAACTTTCTGAAAGGAGGTTGAGCAAGCCAATGACGTTAGCATCCCCTGGGGGCTTGTTAGTGCAACTGCTATCTGTCCAAGAGCCTTTCAAACAATTTCTAGATAATGGCTTACATGTACATAGACCAAAGAACTTCTCATCTCAAACAGTATGTCAGACCTGAGAAGAGACTAAAGTGTTCACCCTAACTATTCAAGCAGAGAAATGCAGTATGGCTTTTATTTTTTTTTTCATTTTGATCTTTTGATAAATTTGATACTCCAAAATTTTATTTGAAACATAAGTATTTGATGCTTAAAAGAGTTGAAAACCATATCCTTTTACTCAACAATGAAAAGATACACGAGGAAGGTGAAGTTTTATTAACAATTTGCTCAAAGCAAACTACTAGCAGATCCTAAACTGGAACTCAGAAGTTCGCTTGCCTGCCTTTCAGCTCTCTCTCTCACACACACACACACACAAACATATATCTATATATATACTATTATATATAGTAGTATATGCAGACTATATATATATATATATATGTTATGAGGAGAGAGACTCATATATTTACATATGAATAAGCAGAGTTCTAGCTAGACCTAGAAGCAAATAGCATGTTCAAGGTTAGTATATGTATATATATATATATATATATATATATATATATATATGTATATGTATATGTATATGTATATGTATGTATATATATATATATGAATATGTATTAAAAGTACATACTAATATATATTCAATAAAATATGTACACTCAGTGTATTATGTAGGGATGACTGGCTGGATGTGTTTATAATGACAAGACCAAGGTTTTATTATGGATCTGTCTATAATAATAAGTTTGGTTATTATAAACTTGCTTGCCGACCTAGTTTGGTTCTGACTTAGTTTCCATGACTATAAACATTACAATGATTCTATTAATTGTCCTGACCAACAACTGACAGAAGCTTCTGAAAGGAGGAAGGATTTCTTTTGGTTCACAATGCTAGAGAGCTCAACCTACGTGACAAGGATTGAATGGTAGCTAAAGTGGTTTGATCTCTCTCTGGTAGTCAAGCTTATGGAAAGAGCCTCATATCTTGACAGATGAGGAAGCAGAATTTAAGGAGGACCTAGAAGCAGAGAGCACTCAGTGTCTGTGTCCAGTGAAGCAGTTAGGCAAGGTAGCATTCACATGCTCTTCCCCAAAGCAGTTACACCAGCTGGAAACAAATGATCAAACATGGGACATTCTATATTCAAAAGCAGTGGAGATTTACATAATATTTATTTCCATCCAACTTTTGTATCCAAAGATGTAAAAATATCCCCAAATTACTAATATGGCTAATATTTAAAAGCAACATACAAATTATGCCATAATAAAAATAAATAGCTGAAAAATAAAATTCAATGGGTTTTCTTCTACTCTCCTCTCAGCTGTGGCTCTTGCCTCATAAGCAAAAGCAATGCTTTGTCCTGGTACTTACTTACTTTCAGATGTTTTTTTTATGAATCCCTGATGTGTGTGCTGCATTTATGTTATAAAAATGATTCTTCACTTTTGAAGTTATGTCTTTTGTGGCTAAGGAGTTCAATGGTTACTTTTATGACTGCAAATTATACCCTTAGTATTTGTTCGTTTATCCTTTAAAGTATTTCTTTTGATAGTTCTATCCTGCCTGCTATTAGAAACAATGTAACAACTCTTATTAACTCTACACATTGTAGTTTGATTCCAAAATTGGAAAGCTAGCAAATAGCCATTATGGGAGGAGATGGATATAAATGTTGTTTACGAAGATTAACATTAGAAGGCTTTCATGTTGATGCCCTTACCTTGAGTGCAGGTGGAGCATTTGACTTAGTTTTCATGAATAGAATATGGCAAAGAGTGTTGTCTATAAGGACATAATAATTTGTTCGTGTGTTCACATGCTGTCTCTCTGTCCAATAGCTATTAGAAAAATAGGGAGACTGAAAATATAGATCAGTGATAAAGTATGTGCTTTATATGCATAAAAGTCTGGCTTTACTCCATAGTCCCCAAAGGACATAGAAGTCTCATTCTTTTTTTTTTTTTAATTTCTTTTTTTATTAGGTATTTATTTCATTTACATTTCCAATGCTATCCCAAAAGTCCCCCACACGCTCCCCTACCCACTCCCCCACCCACCCACTCCCACTTCTTGTCCCTGGTATTCCCCTGTACTGAGGCAGATAAAGTTTGCACGACCAATGGGCCTCTCTTTCCACTGATGGCCAACTAGGCCATCTTCTGATACATATGCAGCTAGAGACAGGAGCTCTGGGGAGTACTGGGTAGTTCATATTGTTGTTCCACCTATAGGGTCACAGATCCCTTTAGCTCCTTGGGTACTTTCTCTAGCTCCTCCATTGGAGACCCTGTGATCCATCCAATAGCTGACTGTGAGCATCCACGTCTGTGTTTGCTAGGCCCAGGCATAGTCTCACAAGAGATAGCTATATCTGGATCCTTTCAGCAAATCTTGCTAGTGTATGCAATGGTGTTAGCATTTGGAAGCTGATTATGGGATGGATCCCTGGATATGGCAGTCTCTAGATGGTCCATCCTTTCGTCTCAGCTCCGAACTGTGTCTCTGTAACTCCTTCCATGGGCGTTTTGTTCCCAATTCTAATAAGGGGCAAAGTGTCCACACTTTGGCCTTTGTTCTTCTTGAGTTTCATGTGTTTAGCAAATTGTAGCTTATATCTTGGGTATTCTAAGTTTCTGGGCTAATATCCACTTATCAGTGAGTACATATTGTGTGAGTTTTTTTGCGATTGGGTTACCTCACTCAGGATGATGCCCTCCAGGTCCATCCGTTTGCCTAGGAATTTCATAAATTCACTCTTTTTAATAGCTGAGTAGTACTCCATTGTTCTTAAAAGTACAGAGGGATTAATTCTGTTAACAACTGTCCCGACCTGTGGGATAGTCTAAAAGTGTCTGAGGAACCATCTGTGGAGAGAATGGAGAACAAGAAACACAAAGAACGTACAGCAAGCCTCATTGATCAAGCTGACAAATTTTATTTTCCCAGGCAGGTTTTATACCCATAGAAGCAGGATATGGGAAAGGGGATGAGACAGAATCACTTTGTTTCTGAGAAAACTCACATGTTTCCCAAAAGCAGGATATTGGCTAGGTAAAAAGTTCAGCAGGAGAAACACAACAGAATGGGTTGCTAGGTACCTGACCACAAGACCTATAGTTATTTGTTCTTAACTGGGGGTAGTACTTTCCTACAGAGGCCTCAACTTTTCCCACAGAAATCTCAACTAAGCTAGTACTTTTCCACTAAGGCCAAAACTTTGTAAGTAAGCACTTATGGCTGACAAGGCAGTTAACATTTAAACACGGTCACTCCTAACAAACAACAACCAGAATGAGTAGGAAGGTGAATTCTTTTTCAGTCGTGGCTCCAGATGAGAATGTAGCCATGCAGATACAAGCCAACACTGACTTTGAGCATAGAACAAACTAACCTCTACTCAAAGAGATGACCAGCAGAGATCACAAATTAATACATATATGCACTTTTAAGATCCTGCTTGCCACATCTTGTTTTATGAGTTGAAAAACTAATATAATGTAGATTCAATAGGTATTATTTTATCCATAGAAAGTGTAATTTTATGCCACTAAATGTATATCAATCAAAAACAGAATTTCTACATATTAAGCTCAGATTCTCTCTTAATACTACTTTACTACTTCATTTTTTATACTCCTACTTTTAGTAGGACTCAAATGCAGTTGGCTGAGTCAATTAGGTAGTTCATTTTCAATTGGTTATCATCTTTGGTTTGTGAATAATCTTTTGTTTTTTCTCTCCTTTTGCCCTACTCTGTCTCTGCTTTGTCTCTTTTTTTGCTTTCTCTTCCTATTTTCTACTTTCATTCTTTCTCGACTCTAGATATATACCACATATAGTTCAATGTGTAGCCATTTATTTGCACATGTTCAATGTACAGTTACCAAATAGGAATTGTCTCATAAAACACTACATTATAGATTTTATTGTTTCTCACCTTTTCCACCAGCACTGTGGATTTGGACCTACCACACTGTGCATACAGTAGCTACTTATTTTATAATAGCTTGGAGTGATGGTTTATCCTTGTAATTCTTATACTTCAGGGTGTTTCAGTGAGTTTAGAACCAGCCTAGCCTAACAGCACTACTCACAGTGAAAGGCTGCAGATCACTCCATGGCAAGCATTCCTTCTGATTTCATTGAGTTTCTTTTTTTTTTTTTTTAAAGATTTATTTATTTATTATATGTAAGTACATTGTAGCTGTCTTCAGCCACTCCAGAAGAGGGAGTCAGATCTCGGTAAGGATGGTTGTGAGCCACCATGTGGTTGCTGGGATTTGAACTCTGGACCTTCGGAAGAGCAGTCGGGTGCTCTTACCCACTGAGCCATCTCACCAGCCCTCATTGAGTTTCTTATAAGAAGGCACAATTACCTTCTTTAAATTTCTGATATCATAAATAAGGCTATTTATTCAGTTTTATTTTTTAACATGAATTAAGTACTACAATTATCGATTAAATTAAAATCCAGCTAAAATTTTGATTGGATCAAAGAGGCATTTAGGTTAGTAAGAGACATCTACCATCCTTATTAATGTAAAATAAATGAAAGTGCTATTTATTTATATGGCTTACCAGATTTTTTCCAATGATACATCATTAAAATCTTGAATTGTTTGATTATGAAAATAATATTCAGGTTGTCTCTTTCTCCCTTTTCTTTCCTTCTCACTCATCCTTTAGTTTTTTCCATCTCCTTTCTTTCATATTTTTCCTCCCCATCATGTGAATATTAAAATAATTTTCAAAGAAAAATCTTAATCCTTTCCCTTCAAATAATGTCTCTTGCTACTTTTATGTGTAAGAGTTATCTACGTCTCTTGGTTGGGCTATGTTATACAGTGATGTAAAGCACATTTGTTTGTTCTTGACCTTTAACTTTAAACTATTAATTGAAAATCATAATTAAAATTATTCTCTCCTTACAGGTTCCTTATTCACTATTGTATACCAAGATGCCTTAAGCTTTCTACCATAGTCTTTAATCACTTTAAAACATTTTAATGTAAAATTTCAAAGAAACACATAAGTAGGCAATGTTTTGTGAACCACTACAAACCTGTAATTAGCCCCAATTACTGCTGTTTCTCCCACTTTATTTCAACTCCCATCCCTCCCTTCCTTTCTTCCTTAAATATTTTAAAGAAACTCCCATGCTGTTTCATTTAATGTGTATCTTTAGCTGAAAAGAATTTCTTTTACAAAACTGTCATCTCACTGTAACACCTAACTAATGAACTACCATTCTTTAATATCATTTAATACCCAGTCTACATTCAACTTCCATCTAATTATCTGAGAAATATGTCTTCAGCTCCATTGGAAAAATGAACAAAACAAGATCAACTCATTATGTTTGGTTGTTAAGTTTCTTCGGTAACTTTTATCCTATAATTGTTCCCAGAATACTAAAAAAAGACATGCTATGAAAATATGTTTAAGCTACTCCCAATCTGGATTTATGAACTATACTTTCATTTTGTAGGTCATTTCACAAAATTTTCTATTCTATGTGTCTCTAAATGACTTGAAGAATTTGATTTAATAGGTGTTCTGTTCTATTCTTTATCACAACATTATTTTTTATTTAGAGGTAGACATGTCCTTCTGTGTCTATTATACCTTATGAAGGAAATTTTCAGTGCCACACCATTGTGCTATAATTTTGCAACTTCGTGGAGTGGCTTTGGAGTATGATTTCTTAGGGGAAACATACTTTCCACTCCACAGGGACAGTCACAAAGTCATGGGATCTTCATTTCAGGGCTGGTTTGAAAACCAATGGGTTATATTTTTCTTTTCATAAAATTTTAAATTGATAATATGCTTCCATTTTAAAATTGAATTTCAAATTCAGTTTTATTCACAATTACTTTTATAATAATTACTTCTGAGACTGGGGCATTTCATTCTCTGGTTAATTATAAGTTTTGCTTTTTAAATCACTTTTACAAATCAAAGTATCTAGAGGTTCCTTTTCCCCTGTATCTTAATGTATGTTAACTACTATTTTAATTATGAGAAATACTTTGTGACTTATGTTATAAAGGTCAAATATGAAAAGATGCTTTTAGTTAGAGGTCATATTTAATTACTTAGTAGCACATAAATGAGTAAATAAAACTTGATAAATTTGCTTATTTAATGGCAATCTTTGCTCTATGAAATAATTTTAGAGGTCAAGATATAGTTTAATGAGATGACTGCAATTGAAGTTCAATCTAGTACAATGTTATACCTATTTTATTGAGCTGTTTTGCATTGACATGAAGAATTGAGTTGGAATTTTCATGGGGGTTGATTGTGCTTAATAAAATGACTGATAGATCTGATGATGTTCAAAGGCAAGATGGTCAATCACCTGTGTATTATGGAAAATTTAGTTATGTATCTTAGTTAGAATTCATTTATTGTTGTAGAATACCATGACCATATGAAACCTGGAAAAGAAAGGGTTTATTTTAGCTTACAGATCACAGTCCAATACCTAAAGAAATCAGGGCAGAACCTCAAAGGGAGAACTCAGGAAGATATTTTCTAGTTCCATCCATTTGCCTAAGAATTTCATGAATTCATCGCTTTTAATAGCTGAGCAGTATTCCATTGTATAAATGTACCACATTTTCTGTATGCATTCCTCTGTTGAGGGACATCTGGGTTTTTTCCACCTTCTGGCTGTTATACATAAGGCTGCTGTGAACATAGTGGTGCATGTGTCCTTACTAAATGTTGGAGCATTTTCTGGGTATATGCCCAGGAGTGATATTGCTGGATCTTCTGGTAGTACTATGTCCAATTTTATGAGGAATGGCCAAACTGATTTTCAGAGTGGTTGTACCAGCTTGCAATCCCACCAACAATGGAGGAGTGTTCCTCTTTCTCCACATCCTTTCCAGCATCTGCTGTCTCCTGAGTTTTTGATCTTAGCAATTCTGACTGGTGTGAGGTGAAATTTCAGGGTTGTTTTGATTTGCATTCTCCTGATGACTAAGGATGTTGAACAATTTTTCAGGTGCTTCTCAGCCATTTGGTATTCCTCAGTTGAGAATCCGTTGTTTAGCTCTGTACCCCAATTTTTAATAGAGTTATTTGGTTCTCTGAAGTCTAACTTTTGAGTTCTTTGTATATATTGGATATTAGCCCTCTATCAGATGTAGTATTAGTAAAGATCTTTTCCTAATCTGTTGGTTGCCATTTTGTCCTACTGAGTGTCCTTTGCTTTACAGAAACTTTGCAATTTTATCAGGACCATTTGTCAATTCTTGATCTTAGAGCATAAGCTATTGGGGTTCTGTTCAGGGAAATTTACCCTTGTGCCCATGTGCTCCAATATCTTTCCCACTTTCTCCTCTATGAGTTTTAGTGTATCTCGTGTTATGTGGAGGGCCTTGATCCATTTGGACTTGAGCTTTGTACAAGGAGATAAGAATGGATGGATTTGCATTCTTCTATATGTTAACCACCAGTTGAAACAGCACCATTTGTTGAAAATGCTGTCTTTTTTCCACTGGATGGTTTCAGCTCCTTTGTCAAAGATCAAGTGACCATAGGAGTGTGGGTTCATTTCTGGGTCTTCAATACTATTCCAGTGATCTACCTGCCTGTCACTGTATCAATACCATGTAGTTTTTATCACAATTGCTCTGTAGTACAGCTTTAGGTCAGGCATGGTGATTCCACCAGAGGTTTTTTTATCCTTGAGAAGAGTTTTTGCTATCCTAGGTTTTTTGTTATTCCAGATGAATTTGCAGAGTGCCCTTTCTAATTCGTTGAAGAATTGAGTTGGAATTTTGATGGGGATTGCATTGGATCTGTAGATTGCTTTTGGCAAGATAGCCATTTTTACTATATTAATCCTGCCAATCCATGAGCATGGGAGATCTTTCCATCTTCTGAGATCTTCTTCAATTTCTTTCTTCAGAGACTTGAAGTTCTTATCATACCGGCCTTTCATTTATTTAGTTAGAGTCTCCACAAGGTATTTTAAATTATTTGTGACTACTGTGGAGGGTGATGGTTCCCTAATTTTTTCTCAGCCTGTTTATCCTTTGAGTTGATGAAGGCCACTGATTTGTTTGAGTTAATTTATATTCAGTTACTATGATTAAGTTGTTTGTCAGGTTTAGGAGTTCTCTGGTGGATTTTTTTTTTTGTGTCACTGAAGTATATATCATATCATCTGCAAGTAGTGATATTTTGACTTCTTCCTTTCCAATTTGTATTCCTTTGACTTCCTTTTGTTGCCTAGTTGGTCTGGCTAGAACTTCAAGTACTATATTGAATAGGTAGGGAGTAAGTGGCAGCCTTGCCTAGTCCCTGATTTTAGTGGGATTGCTTCCAGCTTCTCTCCATTTACTTTGATGTTGGCTACTATTTAGTTGCATATTGCTTTTATTATGTTTAGGTATGGGCCTTGAATTCCTGATCTTTCCAATACTTTTATCATGAACTGGTGTTAGATTTTGTCAAATGCTTTCTTAGCATCTAAAGAAATGATCATGTGGTTTTGCCTTTGAGTTTGTTTATATAGTGGATTACATTGATGGATTTCCGTATATTGAATCATCATAGAAAGAATTGGGTAGAGTACCTTCTGTTTCTATTTTGTGGAGTAGATTGAAGAATATTGGTATTAGATGTTCTTTGAAGGTCTGATAGAACTTTGCACTAAACCCAACTGTTCCTGGGCTTGTTGCTGTTGTTGTTGTTGCTGTGAGACTATTAACGGCTGTTTCTATTTCTTTAGGCGTTATGAGACTGTTTAGATTGTTTATCTGATCATGATTTAACTTTGGCACCTAATGTCTGTCTAGAAAATTGTCCATTTCTTCCAAATTTTCCAGTTTTGTTGAGTATAGGCTTTTCTAGTAGGATCTGATAATTTTTGGATTTCCTCAGTTTCTGTTGTTACGTCACCCTTTTCTGATTTTTAAAATTTGGATACTGTCTCTGTGCCCTCTGGTTAGTCTGGTTAAGGGTTTGTCTATCTTGGGTTTTTTTTGTTTGTTTTTTGTTTGTTTGTTTTTGTTGTTTGTTTTTGTTTTTGTTTTTCTCAATGAACCAGATCCTGGTTTGGTTGATTGTGTAGTTAGTTGTGTTTCTACTTGATTGATTTAAGCCATGAATTTGATTATTTCCTGCATTCTACTCCTCTGTGTGTATTTGCTTCTTTTTGTTCTAGAGCTTTCTGGTGTGCTATTAAGCTGCTAGTGTGTGCTCTCTGCAGTTATGTTTTGGAGGCACTCAGAGGTATGAGTTTTCCTCTTAGCGCTGCTTTCACTGTGTCTCATAAGGTTGGGTATGTTCTGCATCCATTTTCATTAAACTCCAAAAAGTGTTTAATTTTTCTTATTTATTTCTTCCTTGACCAAGTTATCATTGAGTATAGTGTTGTTCAGCTTTCATGTATATGTAGGCTTTCTATTATTTATGTTTTTTAAAAAACTATTTTACTTTAAATTTTTAATTTAGTTTTTATACTCCATATTCCATTCCCCACACCCCAACACACCCACCCCCTGTCTGCTCCACATCCCACACGTCCTTCCCACCCTACCCAGTCTCCACGTGGATGCTGCCACATCCCACTCCACCTGACCTCTAAACTCCCTGGGGCCTCCAGTCTCTTGAGAGTTAGGTGCGTCAGTTCAGAATGAACACAGACCCGGAAGTCCTCTACTTTATGTGTGTTGGGGGCCTCATATCAGTTGGTATATGCTATCTGTTTGGTGGCCCAGTGTTTGAGAGACCTCGGGGTCCACATTAATTGAGACTGCTGGTTCAATTACAGGATTGCCATTCTCCTCAGCTTCTTTCAGCCTTCCCTAATTCAACAATATCAGTCAGCTGCTTCTATCTGTTGGTTGTGTGCAAATATCTGCATCTGACTCTTTCAGCTGTTTGTTGGTTCTTTCAGAAGGTAGTCATGATAGATCCCTTTTTCTGAACACTCCATAGCCTCAGTAATAGTGTTGGGCCTTGGGACCTCCCCTTGAGCTGGATTCCACTTTGGGCCTGTAGCTGGATCTTCTTTTCCTCAGGCTCCTCTCCATTTCTATCCCTGTAATTCTTTCAGACAGGAACAATTATGGGTTAGAGATGTGACTATGGAATGGCAATGCCATCCCTCACTTGATGTCCTGTCTTCCTGCTGAAGGTGGGCTCTATATGTTCCCTCTCCCTACTTGAGTTCTCCTGTATTTCTTTTAGAGAGTTATTTAAGCCCTTTTTAAGGTCCCCTGTCAGTATCATAAGATGTGGGGTATCGAGGACATGCTGTGTTGGGAGTTCTGGGTTCTGTTGATGCCAAGTAGTCTTGGTTTCTGTTGGTAAGATCCTTGTATTTGCCTTTTCCCATCTGGTTTTCTCTAGTGTTAGTTGGTCTTGCTGTCGCTGGCTTGAGCTTGTCCCTCCTGTGTGCCTGTAAGCCTGTGTCAGCACTCCTGGGAGAATAGCTCTCTCCTGGTGGGGCCTTTGTAAAAGAGAACTATGGAATAGCCTTAGCTTCGGTGCAGATGGGGATCAGAAGGATCCTATTCTAGCTGCTCCACTGTTCCTGTATCTTGTGAGCTCCTGGCTGGTCCTACTTTGGACAGTTATTGGAGAGAAAGTGGATATCTCACCTCTGAGCTTGGTGGTACGAGCAGTCCTGGGAGATCAGCTCTCTCCTGGCAGGACCTGTGTGCAGAGGGCTGTGGAATGGCCATTAGCTCCTGGGTGCAAATGGTGACCAGATCTTTTTATTCTTTAACCCTTTTTTACAGTCCAGACTTCATCCTTTCCAGGTCTGTCCCCTGACTGCTCTTCATCCCATACCTCCTCTCCCCTGCTTCCTTCCCACACCCCTACCTATCCCCTTTCTCCAAGAGGATGTTCCCATCCCCACCTCCACCGGACCAGGCCTCCCCACTCCCTGGGACATCTAGTCTCTCTAAGATTAGGTACATCTTCTTTTACTGAGGCCAAACCAGGCAGTCCTCTGCTGTATATGTGTCAGGGGCCTCATATCAGCTGGTATATGCTGCCTGGTTGATGGCTCAGTGTCTGAAAGACTTGGGTGGTCCAGATAAGTTGAGACTGCTGGTCTGCCCATGGGGCCTTCCTCCTCTTCTGCTTCTTGCAGTTTTTCCCCAATTCAACCACAGGGTTCTCCAACTTCTGTCCATTGGCTGGGTGCTAGTACTTGCATCTGACTCTTTCAGCTGCTTGTTGGGCCTCCCAGAGGGCAGCCAGGCTAGTTTCCTACCTGCAAGTACCGCATAAGATCAGTAACAGTCTCAGGGCCCCAGTGCCTCCCCTTGAGCCATTTTGGGCCTGTCACTGAACTTCCTTTCTCTCATGCTCTTCTCCATTTTTGTCCCTGCAGTTCCTTCAGACAGGAACAATTCTAGGCCAGAGCTTTTGACTGTGGAATGGCAACCCCATCCCTACATTTGATGTCATGTACCTCCACTGGGGGTGGACTCTACAAATTCCTCCTTCCCATTGTAGAGTACTTCATGCAAGGTCCCTCCCTTTGAGTCCTGAGAGTCTCTCACTTCCTGGGTCTCTGGTACATTCTAGAGGATCCCCCACCTCCTACTTCCCAACGTTGCCTGTTTCCATTCTTTCTGCTGATTTCTTATAGCACCCAGGGCCACCAGCACAGAGCCGCATCACCTGCAATGTCTGGTCCCTCCCACACGATTCACTAATTAAGAAAATGCATTATGAACTAACCAGTACCCTGGAGCTCTTGATTCTAGCTGCATATGTATCAAAGGATGGCCTAGTCAGCCATCACTGGAAAGAGAGTCCCATTGGACTTGCAAACTTTATATGCCCCAGTACAGGGGAATGCCAGGGCCAAAAGGTGGGAGTGGGTGGGTAGGGAAGTGGGGGAGGGATGGGGGACTTTTGGGATAGCATTGGATGTGTAAATGAGGAAAATACCTAATTTTAAAAAAAAAGAAAAAAAAAGAAAGAAAATGCCCTACTGGCAGAGCCTGTAGAGCTTGATTATATGGAAGTATTTTCTCAGTTGAGGTTCTTTCCTCTCTAATGACTTTAACTTGTGTCAAGTTAACATGAAACTAGCCAGTAAAGTTAGCTTATCACATTTTGAAAGGTTGAAGATTAAAGCTAGAAGTTAGAGCCAGTTAATGAAAAGAATATAGATAACCTCCTAGAGAGGTCTCTCCTGGGACTATTTCCTCATAATTCTGAGAGAACAGAATTTATGATTGATAAACAATGGCCCACACTATATAATAGAACTACTTTAAGCTTGATTTCATAATTGCTTTACTGGCATTGGAAGTTAACTTTGGTGGAATGTTTTCAGTGAAGAGGTAAGCAGGTGTCAATAGAGCATGGTCTAAAAGAGGCAATAGCGATCTTAAAAGAGGGATGAAACTCAAGAAAGGAAAGCTGCCTGTTGCTGAAGGCATTGGTGAGCTCATGTCTGCTAACTGAAAATCAGTAAGGTAAGGTGGGATTGTTAAATATGGGTACATGTATTTTATACAAATGACACTTTGATAAAAACATTGGCTAAATTTGAGATGAATCTCCTATAACCATTTGAATGATAAATAATCACACTAAGAAAGCCTGTAGTTAGGGCTGTGGTCTTGTGAGCTTTTCCTTACCTGCATTGGCATGTCCATTCATGCCATCCTTGTTCAGCTCAGATTTAGACATTCATCTTGATGAGATATTATGGCTGTAGCTTCTGACATTACTAGGAGACACAATCTCACAGCAAACACCCTGATCTTCTGGCTCTTATATTCTTTCTGCCCATTCTTCTACAATGGGCCCTGAATTTTAGGTGTGACGATATTTTGTATACATAGGAAAGAACACAACAGTTGGTTGTCCAGTGCCAAGTGGTTAGCCAGGAAAATATACATACAAGTAACACAACATTGACTGAGTAGGTGATAGTTAGGAATACATGCATATGTATACATATATGCATGAGATAATAATTAATGAAAAAGGATGTCATGCATTTGAAGGAGAATGGAAAGGGGTATTATTATATGAATGCTTGGAAGGAGGAAAGGGCAGAAATGTTGTAATTATATTATGATCTCAAGAAAAATAAATTAAAGCTCATAAAATAAAAGAAGAAAGTCTGTTGTTAGATATGATGCTTGCTTTTGTATTGAATATTCATTTGTCTACCAAATATATAAATTCCTACTGTTTCTAGCGATACAACAGGAGAATATACGCTTCTAAGATTCTGATGGTAGGTAAAAATAAAAGTAGTTTTCTTATGAAAGTGTTTTTCCAAAATGCCCCGAACAGGAGAGCAGGCATGATCAGAAAGAGGAGTTAGAGGACTAGGTATAAACTCATGTTGACCAGTTGAGAGCTTAATTGAAGAGGACCGGGGTCTAGATATTCCTTTATGTGCTTGCTTTCTTGGGAGAGGTACAATTGCTTTAAGGGTTCATTTTAGGGAGTTCCTAGTGGCATTAGAAGTAATTTTTTTATGCTGTTATCCCAACAAATCCCCTACTGGTATTTTAAACAATAGACTCAATGTAAGTTTACCTAGACAAAGCAGAAATCTACAAGGTCACTTACTCAATTTAAATTGTGCCTACATTTTAAGTAATGGCTTACTCTGTGCTTTGTTCTGAATTGGTCTTTAGGGACATAAAAACTTACAGAACAAGTAGCCACTGAATACATTTTGTAGTATACGAGAAAGATTTATCTCTAGAGATTGAAATTCAAGGAAGTATTTTTCTTAATTATAAACATAAAATGTGTCTAGAATGCATTCACAAGCTATTCCAGAATCAAATGGGTGCAATGAATTGGTGAGCTGAGCAAGTAAATAAAGCAAATTTGAAAGTTCAGAGGCATGCTTCTGATTTAGGGGTCAAATTGAGCTGGTCATAGATAAGACAGAAACAAAGGAGTAAGATCTCAATTTACCAGTGGCATATGGAGTATGAGGGAGAGGCAGTAAGGGATGAATATACTTGTCTGTTATAGCACCCTTTCAGAAGATACTGCAGTATTTTAAGAAAGAATTTGAGATTTCACCAATAAGTTAGTTATAAGAATACAAAGAACCATATTTGTTTTTGTCATCATGAATTAGATGTCTGTTAGGGGGTCTGAAAAATGTGAGTAGCAGAGACATCTGTAAAACACAGGGACTTTCTTAGGTTGTAATGCTTCCGTGTTGCTCTGTATGTAGTGATCACTGACAAAATAGTATTGTGTGCTAAATTCCTTGTGTTCCTGTATCATACTTACTTCCTTACCTTTTACTGAAGAGCTGCACAGTCATCTCTTCATTCAGTAAACATCTCTCATACACCACATCCTGTGTGGCAGGCTAAGGGTAGAGATATAAAGAAGCAGCAGGCTTTGTTCTCCAGGAGCTCATAGTATAGCGAGCCGGTTTATAGCAGTCTTTCAACGGGCTACTGGTTGATGTTTCCTATTTCAGATAAAAATAGAAAACGTGCTATTTCTTCCCTCTCCTTTTCCTCCTGTCTCCCTATGATGCCAAACTTACAAATCAGTAGTCATTGTATGTTTCCAAGCTTCTATCACAGATTAAACCTATTTTTATTCTGGTCAAAGCAACTACTGTACTAGGTTTTTCTCTTTATCTCTTTCTGTTCCCTCCTAATTATTACTCCTAAAAATAAGTTGTTGACTGTATAACCGAGTAGAGCACTGATTTCAAAATTGCTTTTTATTTCTTGCTCTTTCAAACATGTTCTTAACATAAAAATATATATATATTTTTAAAAGGCCTAGCTTTCTAAGGAGTTTATAACCCCAAATTCAAACCCATAGATCAGGAGGACCTGATGCTTTTAAAATGAATCTGAGTTTCTGTGCTCCATTTCATTAAAGAAAACTCAGCATGGGTCTCTAAAATGGATCTCAGTTAGAACAGTAAATGAAGGCCAAACTGAAAAAGAAAATTCACGACCTCAGAGATTTGATGACTTTCTCAAAGGCTGTATGTCAGGACTGACAAGGAGAGCACTTTTCATAACCCACTGAACTTTCCACAGAGAAAACAAGATGGATGTGGTGTTGCATCCCTGAGGCAGCAGACATCTGGTTACTCAGTCTTAGGTCTATAATTTGTTACTGGTAAGACATCCCCACCTCTGTGCTGAGGCTTCAGCTGATACTCCCTGAACTGTGCGTTTACTTTTGTTGTGTTGGGATCTGTTTAAAGAAAGCATTCTGCAATTTTTTTCATTTATCTTAGAGACAACATCTTAAAAAAAAAAAACTGAAAATAAATTGTGAAAATCAGGAGAGTTTAACATGATCCTTCTTTGAAGTCCGAACTACTGCACAGTCTTTATTTCCTCAGCTTAGCTGTTATGACCTATGTATGACCAGCTCCTGCTGCTTGGACACCTTGCCTGCAAGTGAACACTGAGTATCTGCAATCAACTCTTTTAGAACCTACTTAGTCTCTCTGTATACACTGTGCATCTTGTTACTGAAAGACAATGTCATTTCCAGTATGTCCCTGACATTATACTTAATAACTAAATATATCTGCAAGGTTCAGCAGTGCCATTGGCAACAAAAGTTTCATAATTCTTCTTATAAATTAGCAATTTATAATCTGATATTAACTGTCAGGTTTGTGTGTGTGTGTGTATGCTAATGGGTTTTCTTTTTCTGAGATGTGATCTTTTCTCTACCCAATAATTAAAGGTGACAGAACAGAATTTCAACGTCTATTTTACATTTTTGTGTTTTGTTCCCCCAAAATATTATTTTGCATCTTCATTTTAGATAGTTATATTTTATTAGGCATTCTGTTCCTATATATAATCCTGCTCAGCAAATTTTAAGAGCAGCTGTTTCCTTCTAAATCTTTTTTTTAATAGAGAGAAATATTTTGAGGTATATTTTATCATAGCAGTATGCCAGCAGAGCTTTCCTAAAGTGTGCAAATATTTCAACCTTAAACAACACATCAAATCAAAACTTATAAAAATATGTTTAGTAAAGTAAATGGCTTGAGGAAAGAGACTTTCAAGTACACTTAGGCAAAATTTAAAAGAATGCCTGCCTGAGAGTTATGAAAGGACCGAGCATTGGATGAGCACTAACATTTCATTTTATTGCCAGTACAAAGTGTGAATATTGAAGTACAGCCTATTATGAAATAGAATGCGGTGGCAGCGGGAGTAAGGGTGTACCTAGTGGGACCATGCCAAGGTGTCCCCTGAGAAATCATGCCATTCCATAAGGAAGGTTTATTGTAAGAGAAGGGAAGGGAACAGGGACCTGGAGAAGGGGTAGAGGCAGAGAAAGGGGGAGAGAAAGCAGAGAAGGACAAAAAGAAAGAGAAAAGCCAGCTGGGAACACATGGAAACAGAGAAAGAAAAGGAGAGAGGGAGAGGAGGAGGGGTGAGGAAGAAGAGGAGAAAAGACAGAAGACTACAGAAGAGAAGAGAGGAGGGGGCTAGGGTAGAGAGCGTGCTCCTCTCTATACACTGCTATACCTGGCTCTCACTTGGCAGGCAATGGTGACAGATAGTGATGCAAGCTGTTGCTAGGTCACTGTTGGGAGGAGCCTAGCGGCCAACACAGTCTTTGTGTGGTTGTATACTTCCTTCCTGTTATACTCAGATTAAAAAAACAAAAACAAAACAAACAAAAAAACAAACCATGGATTGTGGTTTAGCTTGCAAAGAACTTCTTTTAAGTATATTTAGTCTCAAAATATTTACATGTAGCCAGAACTTTCCAGGACACATCCAGAAGCAAACCTCCTTGGTGATGCTTTATTAGAATGGTATTAATAATGAGGGGAAAGGAAGAAGCAGAGAAATACAAACAGCAACTATAAAGTGGCTTAATACTGAACTGGCCCAGCTACATTAAAGAACAGCAGCTGTCTGTATTTCACCATTCAATGAAGGTAAGTTCAAGAGATCTAGCACACTTTGAACAGTATTAGAACGTGATACAGAGAGGAATGTGTTCTCTCTCACCACTTTGGGGTCTCGTTACTTGTCCCATTTAGACAGTCCCTGTGAAATCCATGTCATCCACGTGGCATGGCATTTCATGGAGGTTTAGAAGAATGAAAAAGTTAGAATCTTGGCTTAGAGTCTGGAGCTGCAGCATACACTATTCTGATCCCTGTAAGCTGATAGTTCTTAGGTGTTTCAAAAAGGTAAGATGTTTCCAAAGCTCCCTGGGCAGTAGAGGGACTACAAAACAGATAAGGCAATGCACATCTGGGAAGACATACACATTGTTTATCCTGTAAGCCTCCTTTTGTACCTTTCAGGTGCATTCCCTATGATGCTTCAGAGCGGGTCCTCCAGGTTTTAAGAATATGCTTCTTCAATTTATCCCTAAGAAAGGAAGCAGTGGACGCCAGATCTTTTTTTAAGATGGTAGTTAAATATAACCTCTGTAAAAGTCAGTCTCTAAAACACGATAATCCCCTTGTTGTTAGTGCTACTACAGTAATTGGTAGTGTTTTTCAAGGGATTTTTACCTAGAAGGACCCTTCTCAATAAGGAACAAAAGTCTTTAGTTGTGCTAGCTTTGCTGGAATGTGGCAGCTGCTTACCACTGACTATTGTCCTGGACAAGTAAACAAGAAGAGAGTAGCTGTAAATTCTTTACGTTTACAAACTCTCGTTGCCCCAGTATGCTATGGTAAATAGGGTTCCCCTAGCTCCTCCATTCCTATAATTTTTTTAAATTTTACTTGTATTCTCAAAGACATGACAAGCACAAATGGCTACATAGTTGTCATCGGTTCTAAGCCAATGGAAATATCAATACATTTTCCAGTAGAAGTAGTAACCGTCTTTGCTACTGGACCCAATGTTCTTCACCTCCAGGTCTTATGCCTTTAGTTTGCACAAATTTGGCAAGTTGGTCTCCAGAAGTAATGGATAGTTTGTTGTCTGTATATTGAAGGCATACAAGGTATAGAAAGAACTTTATGGTGGACTACAGGTGGGTTAACAAGGAGAAAGATGGAAAATGGGTTTTTATGGGCACTATTAAATATTACCCAACAGGAAACTAACAAATATGTACATATAAAATTAACATTTCAAAAGAATGAGAATTGCGGCCAGCATAGCATCTTAAATTCTATTAGTACTCACTCTCTTAATTGACTGTGCTAAGCCATTTCATCTGAGACAGTTTTTCTCACTTGCTGCAGTTTCTGAGCATCACCTGCAATGGGCCCCTCTGCCAATGTTTGGCAGCTGAGTCCTGTAGACTAGAGTCTATGCAACCTTTCTCGATGAAATGCACTTCATTATAGAGGGAGTTGTCACTTCAGCCCTCAGGCTCTTCTCTCTGAAACAGTCACTGAGGGGACATCACTAAAGAGACATCACAGGGACATCATTGCTCACTACATATTTATGATGAGGGTAGTCTTCAAATTAGCTCATGGTTTCTCAATCTCATGTAGTATTTTTTTAGGTCCAAGTTAAATCAGTTTGGAAAGATAGCATTTATACAGGGACTCTTTATCTCTTCTTTTGACTAAAATCTGTGAGTTAATCTTCAAGCACAAACAGCTACAGCGATGATGGAGAAACTGAACCACAATTATTATGGTCACAGTTTTTGGTTTATTCTCATTGGCTTATGGGTACTCTAGTGGTTTTTGTTGTTGTTGTTGTTATTGTTGCTGATATAAATCATTTTGATGTCATACTGTAATGGTCCATGATTTGCCAACAAATAATACCCTGGATTCAAATGGATTAGTATGTAATCGAAAAGAGCATTTTATGCTGCAGAAGTCTAGAATGCTTGGGTCTCCCACTACCAAGAAAGAGAGACCCTGAAGTGAGCTAGCTAGGGGAATTGGGGAGGGGGTAGGTGACCTCTATCTTAATCTTGGCTCTATCTCTAAGGACATTCCAGAACCATTGCTGGCACCTGGGGATGGATGTGTGTGTGTGTGGGGTGTGTGGGGTGTGTGTGTGTGGGGGGGGGGTGTATGTGGAAACTGTTGCTGGGGAAGTCTAGAAACTGTTGCTAAGGAAGTCTGGAAACTGCTGCTGACCCATTGTTCTTGCCCCAGGGCAAATGGCCAGGCAGTTTCTGATGGTAGGACAGTTTCTGACTAACTGCCTAAAGTGTAGTTTTTGTTTGTTTGTTTGTTTTTGTAATTGACTTCCCTGGGCTTGCCTTGACTTACCTAGCTCTTAGGCATAGTCTCCTGGACTGCTAATTTAAAGCCTGTCATGGTATCAGCCTAGCCTTCTCAAGAGTAGATTATTTCTTGAGCTAAATTCTGGAATTCTTATATTTTTAGTATTTTATATCCATTCTCTATCTTCTGACAAGATTTAACCAGTGTGTGTGTGTGTGTGTGTGTGTGTGTGTGTGTGTGTGTGTGTGTGTGTACAGGTTCATATGTATGCAGATGAACATATATGTGTGCACACATGTGGAGGCCAGAGATCGAGATTTAATGTCTTTCAATCTCTTTCTATTTTTCCACGTATTAAAATTATTTATTGTTTGCAGGTGTGTCATAGTGCTTGTTTGGAGGTCACTGGAAAACTTGTAGCAATTATTTCTTTCCAACGTGTGGGTTCTGAAGACTGAACTCAGGTCATCAGACTTGACAGCACATGCTTGAATCCGCTGAGTCACATATCTGGCTTTCCTCCTTACTTTCTGAGGTAGGATTTTTCACTTAAACCTAGAGCACACCTATTTGGGTAAGCTGTTTGCCCAGCCAACTCTAGGGATCTGCATGTCTCTGCTTCTGTGTGCTGGGATTCTTAGTTTATGCTACCACATTTAACAGAGATCCTGGCATCAGAACCTAGATCCTCATGCTTTCTTTTTTTATTTTTATTTTTTTGAGACAGAGTTTCTATGTATGGCTCTGGCTGTCCTGGAACTCACTCTGTAGACCAGGCTGATCTCGAACTCAGTAATCCACCTGCCTCTGCCTCCCAAGGGCTTAAAGGCATGTGCCACCACACCCTGCTCACTGTTCATATTATTAAAGGTCATTCTTATTTTCACTTTCATTGATATTCTTCTATACTTGATCTTAACCAACAAGTTAGAAGTAATTATTGAATTTTATTCTTTTTTTTTTTTTCCATTTTTTTTAATTAGGTATTTAGCTCATTTACATTTCCAATGCTATACCAAAAGTCCCCCTTACCCACCCACCCCCACTCCCCTACCCACCCACTCCCCCCCTTTGGCCCTGGCGTTCCCCTGTACCGGGGCACACAAAGTCTGCGTGTCCAATGGGCCTCTCTTTCCAGTGATGGCCGACTAGGCCATCTTTTGATACATATGCAGCTAGAGTCAAGAGCTCAGGGGTACTGGTTAGTTCATAATGTTGTTCCACCTATAGGGTTGAAGATCCCTTTAGCTCCTTGGGTACTTTCTCTAGCTCCTCCATTGGGAGCCCTGTGATCCATCCATTAGCTGACTGTGAGCATCCACTTCTGTGTTTGCTAGGCCCCGACATAGTCTCACAAGAGACAGCTACATCTGGGTCCTTTCAGTAAAATCTTGCTAGTGTATGCAATGGTGTCAGCATTTGGAAGCTGATTATGGGGTGGATCCCTGGATATGGCAGTCTCTACATGGTCCATCCTTTCATCTCAGCTCCATACTTTGTTTCTGTAACTCCTTCCATGGGTGTTTTGTTCCCACTTCTAAGGAGGGGCATAGTGTCCACACTTCAGTCTTCATTTTTCTTGAGTTTCATGTGTTTAGGAAATTGTATCTTATATCGTGGGTATCCTAGGTTTTGGGCTAGTATCCACTTATCAGTGAGTACATATTGTGTGAGTTCCTTTGTGATTGTGTTACCTCACTCAGGATGATGCTCTCCAGGTCCATCCATTTGGCTAGGAATTTCATAAATTCATTCTTTTTAATAGCTGAGTAGTACTCCATTGTGTAGATGTACCACATTTTCTGTATCCATTCCTCTGGTGAGGGGCATCTGGGTTCTTTCCAGTTTCTGGCTATTATAAATAAGGCTGCTATGAACATAGTGGAGCATGTGTCCTTCTTACCAGTTGGGGCTTCTTCTGGATATATGCCCAGGAGAGGTATTGCTGGATCCTCCGGTAGTACTATGTCCAATTTTCTGAGGAACCGCCAGACTGATTTCCAGAGTGGTTGTACAAGCCTGCAATCCCACCAACAATGGAGGAGTGTTCCTCTTTCTCCACATCCTCGCCAGCATCTGCTGTCACCTGAATTTTTGATCTTAGCCATTCTCACTGGTGTGAGGTGGAATCTCAGGGTTGTTTTGATTTGCATTTCCCTAATGATTAAGGATGTTGAACATTTTTTCAGGTGCTTCTCTGCCATTCGGTATTCCTCAGGTGAGAATTCTTTGTTCAGTTCTGAGCCCCATTTTTTAAGGGGGTTATTTGATTTTCTGAGGTCCACCTTCTTGAGTTCTTTATATATGTTGGATATTAGTCCCCTATCTGATTTAGGATAGGTAAAGATCCTTTCCCAGTCTGTTGGTGGTCTTTTTGTCTTATAGACAGTGTCTTTTGCCTTGCAGAAACTTTGGAGTTTCATTAGGTCCCATTTGTCAATTCTCGATCTTACAGCACAAGCCATTGCTGTTCTGTTCAGGAATTTTTCCCCTGTGCCCATATCTTCAAGGCTTTTCCCCACTTTCTCCTCTATAAGTTTCAGTGTCTCTGGTTTTATGTGAAGTTCCTTGATCCACTTAGATTTGACCTTAGTACAAGGAGATAAGTATGGATCGATTCACATTCTTCTACATGATAACAACCAGTTGTGCCAGCACCAATTGTTAAAAATGCTGTCTTTCTTCCACTGGATGGTTTTGGCTCCCTTGTCGAAGATCAAGTGACCATAGGTGTGTGGGTTCATTTCTGGGTCTTCAATTCTATTCCATTGGTCCACTTGTCTGTCTCTATACCAGTACCATGCAGTTTTTATCACAATTGCTCTGTAGTAAAGCTTTAGGTCAGGCATGGTGATTCCACCAGAGGTTCTTTTATCCTTGAGAAGAGTTTTTGCTATCCTCGGTTTTTTGTTATTCCAGATGAATTTGCAAATTGCTCCTTCTAATTCGTTGAAGAATTGAGTTGGAATTTTAATGGGGATTGCATTGAATCTGTAGATTGCTTTTGGCAAGATAGCCATTTTTACAATGTTGGTCCTGCCAATCCATGAGCATGGGAGATCTTTCCATCTTCTGAGATCTTTAATTTCTTTCTTCAGGGACTTGAAGTTTTTATCATACAGATCTTTCACTTCCTTCGTTAGAGTCACGCCGAGATATTTTATATTATTTGTGGCTATTGAGAAGGGTGTTGTTTCCCTAATTTCTTTCTCAGCCTGTTTATTCTTTGTGTAGAGAAAGGCCATTGACTTGTTTGAGTTAATTTTATATCCAGCTACTTCACCGAAGCTGTGTATCAGGTTTAGGAGTTCTCTGTTGGAATTTTTAGGGTCACTTATATATACTATCATATCATCTGCAAAAAGTGATATTTTGACTTCCTCTTTTCCAATTTGTATCCCCTTGATCTCCTTTTGTTGTCGAATTGCTCTGGCTAATACTTCAAGTACTATGTTGAAAAGGTAGGGAGAAAGTGGGCAGCCTTGTCTAGTCCCTGATTTTAGTGGGATTGCTTCCAGCTTCTCTCCATTTACTTTGATGTTGGCTACTGGTTTGCTGTAGATTGCTTTTATCATGTTTAGGTATTGGCCTTGAATTCCTGATCTTTCCAGAACTTTTATCATGAATGGGTGTTGGATCTTGTCAAATGCTTTTTCTGCATCTAACGAGATGATCATGTGGTTTTTGTCTTTGAGTTTGTTTATATAATGGATTACATTGATGGATTTTCGTATATTAAACCATCCCTGCATCCCTGGAATAAAACCTACTTGGTCAGGATGGATGATTGCTTTAATGTGTTCTTGGATTCGGTTAGCGAGAATTTTATTAAGAATTTTTGCATCGATGTTCATAAGAGAAATTGGTCTGAAGTTCTCTATCTTTGTTGGATCTTTCTGTGGTTTAGGTATCAGAGTAATAGTGTCTTCATAAAATGAGTTGGGTAGAGTACCTTCTACTTCTATCTTGTGAAAAAGTTTGTGCAGAACTGGAGTTAGATCTTCTTTGAAGGTCTGATAGAACTCTGCACTAAACCCATCTGGACCTGGGCTTTTTTTGGCTGGGAGACTATTAATAACTGCTTCTATTTCTTTAGGGGATATGGGACTGTTTAGAAGGTCAACTTGATCCTGATTCAACTTTGGTACCTGGTATCTGTCCAGAAATTTGTCCATTTCGTCCAGGTTTTCCAGTTTTGTTGAGTATAGCCTTTTGTAGAAGGATCTGATGGTGTTTTGGATTTCTTCAGGATCTGTTGTTATGTCTCCCTTTTCATTTCTGATTTTGTTAATTAGGATTTTGTCCCTGTGCCCTTTAGTGAGTCTAGCTAAGGGTTTATCTATCTTGTTGATTTTCTCAAAGAACCAACTCCTCGTTTGGTTAATTCTTTGAATAGTTCTTCTTGTTTCCACTTGGTTGATTTCACCCCTGAGTTTGATTATTTCCTGCCGTCTACTCCTCTTGGGTGAATTTGCTTCCTTTTTTTCTAGAGCTTTTAGATGTGTTGTCAAGCTGCTAGTATGTGCTCTCTCCCGTTTTTTCTTGAAGGCACTCATAGCTATGAGTTTCCCTCTTAGAAATGCTTTCATTGTGTCCCAAAGGTTTGGGTACGTTGTGGCTTCATTTTCATTAAACTCTAAAAAGTCTTTAATTTCTTTCTTTATTCCTTCCTTGACCAAGGTATCATTGAGAAGAGTGTTGTTCAGTTTCCATGTGAATGTTGGCTTTCTGTTATTTATTTTGTTATTGAAGATCAGCCTTAGTGCATGGTGATCTGATAGGATACATGGGACAATTTCAATATTTTTGAATCTGTTGAGGCCTGATTTGTGACCTATTATGTGGTCAATTTTGGAGAAGGTACCATGAGGTGCTGAGAAGAAGGTATATCCTTTTGTTTTAGGATAAAATGTTCTGTAGATATCTGTCAGATCCATTTGTTTCATCACTTCTGTTAGTTTCAGTGTGTCCCTGTTTAGTTTCTGTTTCCATGATCTGTCCATTGGTGAAAGTGGTGTGTTGAAGTCTCCCACTATTATTGTGTGAGGCGCAATGTGTGCTTTGAGCTTTACTAAAGTTTCTTTAGTGAATGTGGCTGCTCTTGTATTTGGAGCATAGATATTCAGAATTGAGAGTTCCTCTTGGAGGATTTTACCTTTGATGAGAATGAAGTGTCCCTCCTTGTCTTTTTTGATGACTTTGGGTTGGAAGTCAATCTTATCAGATATTAGGATGGCTACTCCTGCTTGTTTCTTCATACCATTTGCTTGGAAAATTGTTTTCCAGCCTTTCATTCTGAGGTAGTGTCTATCTTTTTCTCTGAGATGAGTTTCCTGTAAGCAGCAAAATGTTGGGTCTTGTTTGTGTAGCCAGTTTGTTAGTCTATGTCTTTTTATTGGCGAGTTGAGACCATTGATGTTAAGAGATATTAAGGAAAAGTAATTGTTGCTTCCTGTTATTTTAGTTGTTAAAGGTGGCATTCTGTTCTTGTGGCTGTCTTCTTTTAGGTTTGTTGAGGGATTACCTTCTTGTTTTTTCTAGGGCGTTGTTCCCGTTCTTGTATTGGTTTTTTTCTGTTATTATCCTTTGAAGGGCTGGATTCGTGGAGAGACAATGCGTGAATTTGGTTTTGTCGTGGAATACTTTGGTTTCTCCCTCTATGATAATTGAGAGTTTGGCTGGGTATAGTAGCCTGGGCTGCAGTTTGTGTTCTCTTAGTGTCTGTATAACATCTGTCCAGGCTCTTCTGGCTTTCATAGTCTCTGGTGAAAAATCTGGTGTAATTCTGATAGGCTTGCCTTTATATGTTACTTGACCTTTTTCCCTTACTGCTTTTAGTATTCTATCTTTATTTAGTGCATTTGATGTTCTGATTATTATGTGTCGGGGGGAATTTCTTTTCTGGTCCAGTCTATTTGGAGTTCTGTAGGCTTCTTGTATGTTCATATGCATCTCATTCTTTAGATTTGGGAAGTTTTCTTCAATAATTTTGTTGAAGATGTTTGCTGGACCTTTGAGTTGAAAATCTTCATTCTCATCCACTCCTATTATCCGTACGTTTGGTCTTCTTATTGTGTCCTGGATTTCCTGGATATTTTGAGTTAGGATCTTTTTGCATTTTCCATTTTCTTTGATTGTTGTGCCGATGTTCTCTATGGACTCTTCTGCACCTGAGATTCTCTCTTCCATCTCTTGTATTCTGTTGCTGATGCTCAAATCTATGGTTCCAGATTTCTTTCCTAGGGTTTCTATCTCTAGTGTTGCCTCGCTTTGAGTTTTCTTTATTGTGTCTACTTCCCTTTTTAGGTCTAGTATGGTTTTGTTCATTTCCATCACCTGTTTGTATGTTTTTTCCTCTTTTTCTGTAAGGACTTCTACCTGTTTGATTGTGTTTTCCTGTTTTTCTTTAAGGACTTGTAACTCTTTAGCAGTGTTCTCCTGTATTTCTTTAAGTGATTTATTAAAGTCCTTCTTGATGTCCTCTACCATCATCATGAGATATGCTTTTAAATCTAGGTCTAGGTTCTCAGGTGTGTTGGGGTTCCCTGGACTGGGCGAAGTGGGTGTGCTGGGTTCTGGTGATGGTGAGTGGTTAGTTCCTGTTAGTAAGATTCCTCCGTTTACCTTTCGCCATCTGGTAATCTCTGGAGTTAGTAGTTATAGTTGACTCTGTTTAGAGATTGTTCTTCTGGTGATTCTGTTACCGTCTATCAGCAGACCTGGGAGACAGATTCTCTCCTCTGAGTTTCAGTGCTCAGAGCACTCTCTGCTGGCAAGCTCTCTTACAGGGAAGGTGCGCAGATATCTTGTATTTGGACCTCCTCCTGGCCGAAGAAGAAGGCCCAAAACAGGACCTTTCTCAGACACTGTGTTGCTTTGGCAGTTCCCAGGTGGTACAGACTCTCACCTAAGCAGACTAAATTCCTAAGTTCCTTGGAGTCCCGGGACCAAGATGGCGACCGCTGCTGCTGTGGCTTAGGCCGCCTCCCCAGCCGGGTGGGCACCTGTCCTCCGGTCCGGAAGGTGGCCGGCTGTCCCCGGCCCACACAGGGTGCTGCCTCAGCGCCTCTGTGCTTCTGCCTGTTCCAGAAGCTGTCAGGTTCTCTGGCGCACCCTCTCACCTGTTCAGACTAATTTCCTAAGTTCGGCGGGTCTCGGACCAAGATGGCGACCGCTGCTGCTGTGGCTTAGGCCGCCTCCCCAGCCGGGCGGGCACCTGTCCTCCGGTCCGGACGGTGGCTGGCTGTCCCCGGCCCACAAAGGGTGCTGCCTCAGCGCCTCTGTGCTTCCGCCTGTTCCAGAAGCTGTCAGGTTCTCTGGCGCACCCTCTCACCTGTTCAGACTAATTTCCTAAGTTCGGCGGGTCTCGGACCAAGATGAATTTTATTCTTAACTTATGTTTGACTTTTATTCTTATGTTTGACTTTCTGTAAGGAATGTCCATATACTTGTTTACCTCAAGATTATACATATCTGATAATATCTGGTCTTCATGCTATGTTGCCCAGATCCTACCTCAAAGAAAAAGTTTGTCAGCAATCAGCCAGCAGCCATTAAAATGTCAAATGGTACACAGTGAACAACAGGCAACTGAGGAATACTGAGAGCAGAAATAGTCTTCCCAAGGGAAGAGGCACCAACTATTTATCCAATTCCAAATGGTCAGCCCTGAAAACAAACAAAACATACATAAAAAGTAACTTTATATGGACTGAGTAGGTTGTATTTATGTATTTAAGATTACACACACATACACTTACAAACACACACATGTATACACATTAATGAAAAAGAGGCTATTAATTTGAAAGAGAGAAAGGATAGGTATTATGGAAAGCTTTGCAGATAAGAAAGGTAAAGAGAAAATGATCTAATTATACTATAACCTCAAAAAATAAAAGATATAATTTAAAAAATATAGGTGTGTTGTTTCCAATGAAGTATACTCATGGCAAATCCTTTTTATTAAAATTCTTTGGTTCAGTATTTCTTCCTGAGATTTTGTTACTTTGTTTTGACACTAACTGATATTATTGTGATGTCATCTGATACCAGTTGTTATGGAATCTTCTCCAGTTACCTCATACATACCAAGCTGTTCCTTTCTACAGTGTCACTTATCATTGTTACTAATGTCTCTAGTTCTGTGCATGAGGAACATAAGGCCAAAGGCAGGTGAGGTCACAGGGTCATATAACAACAAGGTTGGAAATTAATCCCAGGGACAATCTGATTCAAGAATATATTTGTAGCTATCATATGGTTTGCTTTTTATATAAAAGGACAGGTTTGGAAAACAGGTTTAATGGATTTGGTGGTTGGAGGTGTTGACAGTGAGGGTTATAAGCTATTTTTGTTTATCTATGGTTTTGATATGTTTAATTAATTTGAAAAGAAAGAACTAATTAAACCACACGCAGAAGATGTCGCTATTTAATTACTGGATCACTCAGATAATATGCTATGTTTAGAAAGATGAGTGAAAGAAAAAATGTGTTTAAAACTTAGCTTTTATTTGTAAATAGATGGAATGTTGTCATTCATGTGTGTTTTAAAGCACTGGAAGTGCCAAATTTTATTGCTCTACAACTGGCTTTCAAAAAAGTTTCATGTATGGAATAAATCTTGTTAAAAACAAATACAAATGACACTCTACAAACAGTTCTAAACATTCACAAGCGTCAAAAGTTCAGGTCCTGGTTGATAAGGCATGTTTATTAAAACAAAAGGTTTCAGTGACTTGCTTTCATGGTCAGAAAGATGACTACACTTTGGTACTTATTTTATCCAGTATTATATATAGTTTTAGAAAACACTTTTAAAATATATATAAAGAATGTTTTCAGTAGAAGAGATTCTGGTTATTTTATCCTCACATGCACCCTTTAAACCCAGTTTTGATTAGCAAGTGATTAGATTCAGATAACATAAGGTTTAAATCATTCTGTTGTCATTATTCATAGCTTATGATTTGGGAAACCTCACGTCAAGAAAGAAGGAAGTTCACCAATTTACAACACAGTGCATTTCACATCTGCCTCTGTGAATAGGAGTAGCCCTGTCTTTAGCCTGCAATGCATGTTTTGTTCATCTGAGGCCCTATGGTATATTGTGGATCTGGCTGTTGGCCATCCCTCAAACTTCTTAATCCTTCCCATGCTGCTCTCACTCCAGAGAAACTCAATAAGGTCTGGTTTTTAAAAATGGAAATGAAATAATACTTTAATAATTTAATTTTTTTCTGCCTGTCAGGCTATAATTTTTTTCTAAAACTATATTGTGCAGTATTCCTGGTGTTCCAAGAACATTGAAGAGGGAAAATTAGACACCATTATTTTTATTTAATATTGGGATATTGTGGTGCACCATCCTAAAATACAGGTGTTTTTTGTTGTTGTTGTTGGTGGTGGTGGGTTTTTGGTTTTGGTTTTTTTTCAGGAGCTATTTCTGGACAGGATTGAAAAGACAGAGTAAATGTCATTTTTTAATGACACTGGGAAAAATATCAATTCTCTGAATCCTCTTCAATTAAAAAAACATGACATGATCATTCTAGATCCACTATTTTTCACACATGGAAACAAACTAAAAAATAAAATTTAAGAACCCAAGGTTTTATAAAATTTTATGTTAGGTTTTAGTTTTGGTATGTGTATACTGATATTAGTTTTGACTTTAAAAATATTACAAATGTCTGCAATGAGCAGCTAGACAATTTCCTCCACTTTCTGATATGTATACATTTTATATCTACAAAAAAAAAACGAAACATTTTAAACTGGTAAATTTGAGACAATACTTCCTTTAAATAACCCAGGTATTTAAAAATTTCAAATACCCATCATAAATATTCAATACTATTTGTAGAGTGTTTTCTTATTTCTTCAATATTTCACTGAATCTTCATTCACAATAAACACCCAAAAATGGACTAATAAAGACTAAAACAGACTGGAGGTGAGAGGTAGCAACAGTTCTGTAACCAATGTGCCAATAAGCCATCAACCCTGGGGACTTAATGCATGACACAAAGGAGGCACATTTTAGTAGATTGGTTATTAAGGAAACCTACAATAATCCTATGCAAATATTTTTTTCAAATTCAGCCCCAGTATATTCCAAGAATTAATCAATAAAAGAAATCAATAAGTTCTGTAAGACCGATAAACAGAAACAAGTAAAATTGGGCCACGGATGATTTGAGTAATTAAGCATTAGTCTTTCTTATTTATCCCTTTCTTCATTCCTCATGATGCTTTGGGACTTCATTATAGAATTTGTTACTAACCAGTACCCCAGAGCTCTTGACTCTAGCTGCATATGTATCAAAAGATGGCCTAGTCAGCCATCACTGGAAAGAGAGGCCCATTGGTCAGGCAAACTTTATATGCCCCAGTACAGGGGAACTCCAGGGCCAAAAAATGGGAATGGGTGGGTAGGGGAGTTGGGGGGGGGGAGGCTGTAGGGTACTTTTGGGATAACATTGGAAATGTAATTGAGGAATATACATAATAAAAAAAAATGAAAAGAAAAACCCTAAAAAAAAAAAAGAATTTGTTAAATATAAAGTGTTTTCAGAAAACCTAGTAGGATTCTACAGGTGCTCCTTGCTGAACTCCATTCTCCCTAGGTTTTCCTACTCATCATTCACATTATCTAGAAATTATCTTTGACTCATTTTTACATTCTATGTCCAATGTTTTTGTAGTTAAACTTAAATTTTTACCTATAAGTCTCTACCCTCTGAGTCTAAACCACTGCACTTGCCTTCTTACTAGGAGTCCAGGGCTAACATGAATTTTCTAGAAAATAGGACTATATTTTAAAAATAGGAAATATTGGTTGAGATAGGTGGCTTACTGGATAAGACCTATTACTTTTTTTTTTTTTTTTTGCAGAGGACCCAGGTTGATTTCCAGCACCTAGGTGGGAGGTTACAACCTGTATGTCCAGTTTTAGGGACTCTTTCATGGCCTCATTTTGCTTCTCAGGGCTCTTGCATACATGTGGTGCACAAAAACTCACACAGGTGCACATACATATTCATGAAAATAAAAAGTAAATAATATGTGCATGAGATCGTTCTACTTCATGGCTCTATCAGTTCTAGAATGCTATATAGGAAAAGTTCAGTAGGATAAATAAGGAAAAGTTGCATATTCACCAAAAGTGAAATCCAAAATTAAAAGAAAGTTTTACAAAAAAACAACTCATACATGTATGCCTTTCTTTTAAGATGAGGGATTTGCAATTATTTTATTTGGTATGCCGTCACATGAAGTAAACACATAGTAACTCATGGTGGTGATGAATCAAGGATTTGAGGTGACAACATATTACTTAAACATACAAAGAAAGGAACATAGAAGTGACATCTAACAAAATGAGAGAGTGGCTGGGGTATTATATGATATATAGCTATACTTCTAAGAATCATAAGTTATATAATGTAAGTGGATAGACTATTTTCAAAGTTCATTTGTATTATTTGGAATTGCCATGTCAGTACATAAGAATCAAGATTCACACTCTTTTTTTTTTTTTTTTGTCTTTTGAGACAGGGTATCTTTGTATAGTCCTGGCTGTCCTGGAACTCACTCTTTAGACCAGACTGGCCTCGAACTCAGAAATCTGCCTGCTTCTCCTCCCAAGTGCTGGGATTAAAGGCATGTCCCACCACTGCCTGGCAGATTCACACCCTTTTAACTTGTTATCATTGAAACCAAAACTTAGGGGAGGCTAAGGGAAATATTGTTTATATTCCTTTATATATTTTCCCTATCACTTCACAGTCTATAACAGTAATACAAGTACCTAATTATAAGGAAAGTTATTTCTTTTCAAAATTATCCCAAAGAAAACACTTAGCTAATTTTTGAGATCTTTACTTTTTTTTTCTTTTATTACAGGATTCTTTCAATTATCTTTCTTGAACAAAAAATACCCTCTGAAGGAGATAACTTAAGACAATTTCAATTAATATATTTGTGTTTTCTATCAGGATCGTCTGAGTTAGTATATAAATGTTTGCTAAGGAAGTTGAAGTAGATTTGTATATATATCCCTGTGCATACATTTTTCATTAATAGAAGTATTGTAAGAATTTATAAATTAAACAAATGATTATGAAAAGCATCATCAAAAGAGATTATATTATAGAAAGTAAAAATAAATGTCTGCTATAGTCATTTTCAAACTCCAGTAAGCATCAAAACATTTGGAGGGATTGTTAAGGTATGATTTACCCTCAAAGTCTCTGGCTCATTATTCATACAAAGTATAGCATATTTCATTTTTTACAAGTTTCACATGTTGCTAATGATTTTAACACATAAATGTAAATCTAAATTATTATCATCATAAAAATAGTGATTTAGAATTCTTTCAGTTTTTATAAATATACTGACCCATTTAATGTCCATATCTTAAAATATAGGTTGATTATTATCACTCAGAATTTCTAAGTGTTGTTTTCATTCATTCCAACTGTGCTACACCGACAGAAAAACATGCATTTGATGTCATCATTAATTAGTTTTCATTCTGGAATTTCATCCAGCATCTTTTGTGTATGGCTCATTTATTTTTCTTTCCTGAATGAAAGCTTCAGGTTTAACTGATGAGTAATGTTAGGGCATGGAGATGCAACTGTTTCTATTTATCCACTTATGTGTTGATGAATATTTGGAGCCTTTCTAGCCTTTATGCTTTGTGGTAAGTTCATAGATATGGTCTTTCAACAGCTAGATGAAGTCAAAAGTGAGTTCTTTGGAAAATTGTTAGAAGGTGCCAACACTAGTTCTAATGATTAAAAAGAATGGTGATAGGTGTGTATCTAAAGCATTTCTATAATTTTTCATGGAATTAGAGAGTGGAAATAAAGTACTATGTTTTTATTACTTGAAATTTAAAAGATGTGTCATTCTCAAATTATTAATGTCAATTTATCTATAACTCCTAGGTATAAATATTAAAGTTGAACAGGTTTATAAAAATTATGGATGATCTTATGGATGAAAATAAAAGTTTGCCTTATATTTGAGCTATTATCTGACTATCTTAATTTCTTTTTCCTGGTGCTGTGATAAGATACCCTGACAAAAGCAACTTAAAGGATAAAGATTTGTTTAGTTCATAACTCAGATACAGATCTTCATGATAAAAATATAAGGCAGCAGGTATTAAAGCCGACAATCACAGCACATCCACAGTCAGGAAACAGAACAACAAGTGTGTGGTAATGATATATTTACTTTCTTTATGTTATTCAGTTCAGGGTCCCTTTCCAAGAGACCAACCCTCTCTACAGTCAGTCTGATTCTTCCAATAACAATGAACATGATCAAGATAATTCTTCACAGTGATGCCTGGAGTTCCATCACCAAGGTGAGTCTAGATTCATTCAAGTACATTGTTAACAATAACCATCACATCATCTATATGGAGGAATTAAATACATAAACAGAAGGCAGTTATTTAATATATATGCTAGTTATATAATAATGAATTGACATATAGATATACACTAAAAATGATTGTATCTTTATGCATAATGCTGGCCCCACAATTTAAAATAGACTTGAGTAAAAATTTCTGTTGATTTGTGACATTGGAAGTTGTTAAAAGATCACAATGCTCCAAACTTTTTCTCTGTAACTCCTTCAATGGGTGTTTTGTTCCAAATTCTAAGAAGGGGCAAAGTGTCCACACTTTGGTCTTCGTTCTTCTTGAGTTTCATGTGTTTTGCAAATTGTAACTTATATCTTGGGTATTCTAAGTTTCTGGGCTAATATCCACTTATCAGTGAGTACATATCATTTGAGTTCTTTTGTGATTGGGTTACCCCACTCAGGATAATGCCCTCTAGGTCCAACCATTTGCCTAGGAATTTCAAAAATTCATTGTTTTTAATAGCTGAGTAGTACTCCATTGTGTAAATGTACCACATTTTTTGTATCCATTCCTCTGTTGAGGGGCATCTGGGTTCTTTCCAGCTTCTGGCTATTATAAATAAGGCTGTTATGAACATAGTGGAGCATGTGTCTTTCTTACTAGTTGGAGCTGAGACAAAAGGCTGGACCATCTAGAGACTGCCATATCCAGGGATCCATCCCATAATCAGCCTCCAAACGCTGACACCATTGCATACACTAGCAAGATTTTGCTGAAAGGACCCTGATATAGCTGTCTTTTGTGAGACTATGCAGGGGCCTAGCAAACACAGAAGTGGATGCTCACAGTCAGCTATTGGATGGATCACAGGGCCCCCAATGGAGGAGCTAGAGAAAATACTCAAGGAGCTAAAGGGATCTGCAACCCTATAGGTGGAACAACATTATGAACTAAGCAGTACCCTGGAGCTCTTGACTCTAGCTGCACATGTATCAAAAGATAGCCTAGTTGGCCATCACTGGAAAGAGAGGCCCATTGGACATGCAAACTTTATATGCCCCAGTACAGGGGAGCGCCAGGGCCAAAAAGTGGGAGTGGGTGGGTAGGGGATTGGGGGGAGTGTATGGGGAGCTTTTGGGATAGCATTGGAAATGTAAATGAGGAAAATACCTAATTAAAATATTTTAAAAAAGGAAAAAAAGATCACAATGCAAAGCATTACTTGTTTGTGGTGGTGATGGAAGGATAAACAACCTTCACTGTTATTTGAAACTATAAACATGTAATTCTTCATAGTACATAATACTTGAAGATGATAGTGAATGATGATTTATTGTGCTGTACCATGTGTATTAATCAGGGATCTGTAGAGTCACAGAGCTTATGGATAGTCTCTATCTAGTAAGGGAATTTGTTATGATGACTTACAGTCTGTAGTCCAACTCCCCAACAATGGTCAGTAGTGAATGGAAAGTCCAAGGATCTAGTAGTTCTTAGTCCCACGTGACTAGTAGATTTTCTTCCTTCTTTCAATGTCCTTATGTAGGTCTCCAGCAGAAATACTGGTACAGTAGTATGAAATATGTTACAGAAGCAACCAACCACTTTATTTATTTATTTATTTATTTATTTATTTACTTATTTATTTATTTATTGCCCACTCCATTTGATGAAACCTATACCTGTCTCTGCTAGATGGCCATACCTAAACCTTGATAGGTTATAGACTTTCTGGGAAAATCTACTACTATTATTTTGCTAAACAAACATAGCATACTCATAATATATTCATATGGATATATTGCTACACATGTAGATCAGGGCATTACCCAACACTCATCAGAGAAGCTCCTTTTTGGAAGCATATGGTAATTAACAAAGAGGTCAATCTGGACAATGTTCAGAGAGTGAGACTTTGGAGGGCTCAACCCTAAATAGGATGTTCTCCCATCAAAATTTAGGGATCTATGAGGAAGAGGAAGCAGAAAGATTGTTAAGAGCTAGAGCTGGTGGATGACTCTATGGAACAGGACACAACAGTGCTGTTACACAAATACATTCACAGAGATGTAAGAGCATAAATAAAACCTGTACAAGTTTAAGCCAGATAAAACTCCAGGAGGGAAAGGAAGTGAAGAAGCTATTTGAACTGATACCTGCTGGAAGGAGAAAATCAGTTCCCTCACTTGGAATGACATTGGAAATATCAGTCACATTCCAATGCACGGCCCATACTCAGGAGTAACTGGTTATCACAAAATGGATTCCATAAAGTTTGTGTGCTTTTAGTTTGGAAATTTGGGTCTTACTGTTTTTTGTTTGTTTTGTTTTTCTTTTGGAGAAAGAGGAAGGTAGTTGTAGGGGGAGTGATGGAGAGGAAGCAGAGAGAGAGGTTATGAAGTTGTGTGGGTAGGGATGTGGGTAGAATCTGAGAGAAGTTGGAGGAGGGGAAAGAATGTGATCAAAATATATTGTATGAAAATGGTTTTAAATAGTAAGTACAAAAAGGCAAAAGAGGTATAGACTTGAGGAAGTACTGGCATCATGAGATCTTTATGACTACTCAGAGTTAGTACTTTTGCTGGATTCTTTTACCCTCTAGATTAAAGGAAATGGTCTCTTCCACATCTGTCTCTTCAGCTGTGTGGGGGCTATATTTATCCTTTCCAGAGAAAGCAACAATGGACTATCTTAACAACAGAGACCTGCCCCTCCATGGCTATGGAGGAGGTAACTTCAGAACTCAAAATTAAACAAACAACCCCCCAAAACAAAAAACAAACAAATAAAACCCCACAATTTTCTCTTCTCCAGTTTAAAGTATTGGATTATATTATAGAGGTAAAAGAGGGCTGAAGCATTGTCTACAATATCAATTATATATTAAATCTATTAAAATATTTAAATTTCTGATCTCTCTTTTTTAACAATCATTTAGCTTTTATTATTTCATGATTTCAATTACTGTGAGTTAATATAATTAATAATATGCCTCCAATTGTACACTATATCTGGATTTGAGATGTAAAAACAATAACCTTACCACTCATAAGGAAACTTCTGGAACGTGTTCTGTATGTATACCATCAGGTCTATCATTTCTCTTCATCTAGCACTTGTCACCCATCTTTTGAAAGCAGTAAGTGAAAATGGAGCTGTCATCTAGTCCTCAGGGTTTGTTGAGGAGCCTTTAGGCAGCACATTTCTGCTTTCTTGTCTTAAACACTGAGCTTCAGCCTATCCTTTCTTGATAACCAGAACTTGATTTTGTCTGCCCCTGTCATTCTAACCACTCCAAGAGATTTGTCCATTATTTTTGTCTCCAAAATCATTTTAAAGTCTTAGATATGATTATGGCTGCTTTCAAAAGTGATTTCTTCTGGTCATAGCTATATGTCTTTCTATGCATACAATATGTAGGCTATAAAGACCTTATGGAGAAAAAGGATGGCGCCCATAAAATGCAGAGAGGTGAGATGTTGTTAATGTACCAATATTAAGTGATGAAATGGTGGTAACATTTCAGGGTACCATTATTTTGTTTTACACAGAAACTGAGACCATCCCATTAAGTAATGCAATTGAAGCACTCATTTGTAGAGAGATTATTAAAATGTGCCCTGTATGTTTTTTCTAATGATAAATGTGATCCAATCAAATCATTAAGATGACTTAAATGTAGCTGGATGTCATTTGTTTCTTTCCATGGTGTTCCAAAGTAAAAAATAACCATTATGATCTCTTTAAAAGGTCTTAATTGCTCTGTAACCTATGACAGCTGTGGGTGACTAGTAACAGCCATTTGCCTTTTGTGGAAATTATGAACTATTAGGGTTGAAAGGTCATGTCTGCCTAACAGTGGAGAAAAGTGCTTCTTCCATTTTCTTGTAATATTTTTATAATTATCTAGAAAAATTAAAACAAGTCAGAATTTTAAACAGCCTAGTTTCTTTGCTTCAATCAATTTGGTGTCTTGTAAGATTTAATTTAGAACATGTTAGCCTAGTTATCATTGACCACATAAAGGAAATGTGAACTTTGGATCAAAACAGCTTTTAGTAAAACATACTCAGCCTACAAATTTGCTGTGTATTAAAAAAAATTTTAAATTCAAGTTGTAAAATACCATAGGTTAGGGAATAGCCATATCACAATGGTGGAAAAATTCTTGTAGACTATATATATGTATGTATGTATACATATATATATATATATATATATATATATATATATATATATATATTGTGGTTCATGTATTTAAAACATATTTACTAAGTTGTTTTAGAAAGTCTAATAGGTGTTTGTGGTAAAATCATCTAAAATTATGCATACCTCTTGGTGTTTCTCTGAGAAGTTTCCCTAGGTGGTTTCTGAGGCATGTTGTTCTAGTAAGCAGTGAGAAGAAAGCAAGTGACAGAAGGAGGGCATATATCTGCAGAGAGGCTCAGCGAGTGCAGGCGTAGAGGATAAATGTGATACTCAACTTTGATAAGAATAGAAGACCCACAGCAGTTTTACAAATAGCACTGGTGAAAGAGAGTAATAGAAGTGGCAATGTGCACAGGGACTCAGAGCCTGAAATGTTGTGAGTCTCACAGTAACCTTTCTTTTTAGGTTGTGCACAATGCCAGACATTTTATCAAGAAAACAGAATTTGGGTCACCATGAAAGTACAAAGGAGTAGAAGGGTATGAGGGAGAGGATGGTAGGGAAGATGATATAGGGATCTTTGTTTTAAAAAAAATTATAATGAAACTTAATTGTAAGCAAATAAAAATAAAAATTAGTATTAAAAACTGATTCTGCTGATACAAACTTGGTCCACATCATAAGGAAAGTAATTCTAAAACAAAAATACCTGGAGTAGAGGATATTAGGCATTTGAAAATATAGATCTGCTACTAGAAGAAAGCATTGATACTGTAAATTCATAACTGATTCCTTAAGAGCTATGACTCACACTGTCTTAATTTCTCCAACAACAAAGAGTGACATACAGAGAGTGAATTATCTGGACTCACTCAACTGGTGTGTTTTCATCTCTACAGCACAAACACTGACATTTGCTGCCTGCTCAATCACTCATAACCATCTCTGTCTCTACATTTCCTATTATATCTGATTTCCAGTCATGCAACATTTTGGCAAGGCATCCTTAAGATCTGTGTCTGTGTCTTTAATTATTTGGAATGGACACTGTAGTGACACCACGAGTGTTGTCAGACATACTGAAAGCATTAAAATATTATTGATTCAAAGAATAGGGAATGTCTTCTTGAAAACTCCCAAAGGGCTTTCCTAAAGGCTCAGGGCCTTTGTTCTTCATTTGCCACAAAAATATTTTTCCTTATCCGAATTTGGAATTCCCTAGAGAAGTAAGAGGTGACATGTTATCAGCATTCCAAGGATATGCTGGGTTAATTAAGGTTCCAGGATAAGTTCAAATGAATATGCATGTATATATGTATGTATAAGTACATACAGTTTGTTCATGTTTGGTATAAAGACTCTTATGTAATACTAATTTGTTTTTATCTAGTGGTCAGGAAAGCTAGTATTTTGATTTTTTTTATTAAAGCATAAGTAAATGAAAACAGCTGAATTTAATTTTGCATTTTGAATTAAAAAAAATTTAAATTCAACCATAATTAACAGAAATTTTTCTCACAAATACTAAGATCATATTAGCATAAATTTTAAAGTAATATACCTTTGGTTATGATATTTAGTTTTACTATGTGTGTTGTTAATCTTGACTGGCAACTGACTAGTCATACCTATGAGGGACTTCCACCACCAGGCTAACACAATTGTAAAGACTTACTCTAAATGTGGCGGCCCTGTCCAGTGGCAGCACAGATAAAAGGACAACCAAGGGAAAGCTTTCTGCTTCTTAGCTGCTTGCTCACTGGTCTTTGGTTCTTGCCAGTAAATCCATCTACCTTGTTTCTCACTGCAGCTGCCATTACTCTTCTGCAGATATCACAGGCCAGTTTCTTTGAGTTTTCAGTGTAGATAGAAGGCCAGTAGCTATCCTGATATCCTTGATGCCTTCTCTGCCAGACTGGCTTTGTTGAGGTATCCAGGCTTAGAAGCTGAGCAGCTACTATGTTTTCAGCTCGTGTAAAGACAGCCATGGCTGGACTACAGAGATAGTATTTTGTGAATCCATCTATTAAACCCCTTTTAAAAATACATGCATTCTATTGGTTCTGTTTCTCTAGGCAGTGATTTTTAACTTGTGGGTCTTGACCACATTGGAGTTTGAATTTATTTACCAGATTTATCTAAGATTAGCAGAAAACAGATATTTACATTACGCTTCACAACAGTCGCAAAATTACAATTACTAAGTAGCAAAAAACAATTATAATTGGAGGTCACTACAACATAAAGAACTGAATTAAAAGGTCAAAGCATTAGGAAGGTTTAGAACCATTGTTCTAGAGAACCATGACTAGTCACAGGATATATATATTATCAAAGTAATATTGGTCCTTGCTCATGCACATGCATGCTACTATATTAATAAGGTCATTTGCTTATACCTGTTCAAAAAAGTAAAACAAACAAACAAAACTCACATTAATAAGAAAATTTCTATAGAATCAGGATTTTAAGTAGACTTTATTACAATATTACCATAATTTCTGGACTTTGCAAACTATGAATGGTAAAAGATGCAGAAATCCCAAAAAATCATTTTGCTAGCTTATTCAAGCAAAACATGCTATTGGACATCTTGTTGAGTAATGCAAAGAATATGTGACAATTCATTTAAAATTTGAAACATAGTAGTATCCATTTACTACACTAGTTGGTAGCATTCATCTGGGAGAGTGGGACCTAAAACGAGGTGGACTAAAGTCTCATGCATTAGGCTACTTTATTTAGAGCATCAGACAATTTATACTCTGAGGGTTAAGAGCAAAAGTGAATAATCACAAGGATAAGCTGCATTTGACAAAAATATGTTTTTGCATAAAGTCATATGAATAACATTAGCTGACATAAACTCACTCCTATCTGCTATACTTGGGAGGAGCATGAAAACACATTCCAAGAACAATTATATGTTTTGAAGATCCTAGGGTCACTAGATTCATGTCTTGTTTTCTTAGAGTTCTCTCAGTAGGTCTCAGAATTTTCACACAACTCCATTCTTTGAATTTCAAGAAGAATCCAAAAGTTATTTGGGAATATGTAACAATGTAGTCAATATATTAGAAAACATTGTGCATGAAGAAAATCATGACTATGTCTGATGGCCAGGAGCTCATATATTTCTTCCTTTTATATTTTTTAGCATAGCATCTACCATTTGGTGAGGGAAGCCAAGGGCCCCAGAAATGAGCTACATAGATGCCTACATTTCCATCAATTAGAGTCATTTGTTTAACAAGTACAATACCTTGGGAAATACCACCTGGAAAATTTACTTTTTCCAGTTTATAAAGCAAACATACATGCTCCAAACATGCAGATTCCAGACATAGTATAATTGAAGTTTTAAGCTAAAGGAAGTAAAAAATTGAGGAGGAGATCTTGACCGTGGCTCTATCAAAAAACAAAAAATATAAACCACCAACAACAAAACAGACAACAATAAAAACAAACCTATCTCTATATTTTAGCCTATAGCCAAATACTCACAATTTAATGGTTAAGCAAATAGGTAGAAATATGTGCACTCTCAAATTATAATGTATCTCATTTAATGGAACAGACAGGCTGTTTCAAAATAATGTATTTATTAATTCTTTGACTATTTTACACAATATATTTGATCATCACATTCCCCTCCTCACTCCTTTCAGATAGTCCCCCAAGATGAGCATTTGTAATTCTCTTAAATTATTTTATTGTTTAATAACTGGAGAGTGTGTCTAAAATATAGGCTGTTTTTGTGTGTAATCTCTCACAATCCCAAATTTATAGTACCAAGTCCCATCTAAGATTTGGTTGTTTGTGGCAGGCTGTAAGTGTCTGTGTTGTGCCCTACTGTGATAGATGAACCACCCATAATTCCTGGTCTTAGAGTTGACATTCTAATAGAGAGTACATAGTGAGTATAGCATTATCTAAGTAAACACAACTGTGAAATAACAGCTATGACACACAGATACAGAATGTAACTGAGTCACTATTTAATAAAAATTCTTTACAGTTACTTGTCCTATTTACTTAAGAACAAAGTACTTTTATCTAGGTTTACATATATGTATTAGGAGTTACAATTTTCTTACCTTTCAAAATATTTATGTACTCATCAGGCAGGAAGGAAAGTGTTACTCAATATCTATAAAAGTTTTGTGAAAGAAACTGACGAAAATTTGCTATAAATGTGCTTTTCTGTTCTCCTTCAAATCCTTATCCACTGGATAAAACCAGGAACCTTCTCATGCAGACTGAACTTTATTGTCCTCTTCTCTCTGAATTTTGAAGTAGCTGTAGTTTGGCATAGTCATATTAAGTCCTGCTAAAGAGTCTTACATGGAACAGTCCAATAATATATATTCCTGTGCACACTATACGGCTGTTGTCTACAGTTGCAATTTATTCTCTAAAAGAACTTATGGATAAATCCCCATAGGGAGTCACAAGCAAGTATTTATTTGTGTTTCTTCCTAGCAGCAAGTTTATATTATAGGGCATGCAAGTTAAGTAACTAATGCTGCTGTCTGTACTTGGCTGGATGCAAGGAAATTGAAATTTATGATCCTTATCCAGCAAGTGGATAGCATTTTAAAGCATGTATTAAAAAAATTAACTACCTGTTTTTTAGACTTAATTTTTCCTCTTAATTTTCTATTCTAATTTTTCCATTCTTTGCTGTTTTATACATACTGTCACCTTAAAGCAAGCAAGTTGAAGTATAAGAATCAATCTGATGAAGCTCTAAGCAATTGGTTCTGGAGAACTGTCTAAAAAAATAATTGTTCTGCACTAAGCTGAAGCGTCTACTTGATCATTTTTAGCTCTTTATACATACTAAGCTCTTTTCTGGAGAATTTCATTTTATGAATTTTCAAGAACACGTTGAATAAAACTCCATGTATTTCGAGCTCAGTTTCTTGCTCTGTGAAGTGTTCCCTTTGCTATGTTACATTTCCATCTACTCAGGCTCTTATGAATGTGGGTAGTCTTGTGCTTTGAGTTTGCTTCAGCAGAATTCCTCATAATGATTGCCTGAACTTCCAAGTCTTACAGCCTTTGAGTATTCATTCTTGGTCTTGTGTCCCACAGAAAGTCTCTTATAAGATAGCCCTGGGAATTTCTAAGTTGCTGTAGATGGACTCCAGCATTAGCTCATTACTTACCAGAGAAGCTCATGTTAAAACTCAGACCTGTGATACATTTATACCTGTTAGCAGAGTAGGCTTTTGGTAGTTGCCTATACTTACTTATGTCTATTTATATGTCTCTGTCATTTTGCTTATCTGTCCTTCATGTGGAGGTTTTCTTAAAAAATGAAGTCATGTGGAGGCCCCGATTCAAAGGAAACTATCAGTGTCATTTGCCCAATAACATGACCTCACTTTTTGTGTCCATTTCACACTTTTGCATTTCTCTCAATAATTCAATCTTCAGTATTTCTGCATGATAATATGTGACATGTAATTTTCATATTCATATTGTAATCATTATAATGTTGCCAGTAATGGTGCCAATATAAAATGGTAAGCTTAAATGATAATGCATTTTGGATGTTTGTCTATCTTCCTTTTGTCAGTTTCCATATTCCCTGACATACACTATTGACAGCATGTCAATTAATAACCCTGAAATGGCCCCTAATAGTTCAAGTAAAAGAATCACATAAATCCCACTTTAAATAAAAACCAAATAATTAACTTAGTGTGGAAGGAATGCTGAAAGTTGACATAGGCAGCTCCCTTGTGATAAAAAGTTACATATTTGTAAATGCAAAGGACAGGTTCTTAAAGAAAATTAAAAGTGCTACTCCAGTGAGCACATAGATGATAAGAAAATGAAACAGCCTTTTGCTGATGTGGGGAGAGTTTTAGCAGTCTGGACAGAAGAGCGAAACATCTCTTAAACCAAAGTCAGTTTTAAAGCAAAGATCAACTCTAAAGGTTGATGTGAGAGAGATGAGGACAGTGCAGCTGAAGAGCTTGAAGCTAACCCAGGTCAATTTGTGAGGATTAAGGACAAGTCATCTTCCAAAGTATAAAAGTCCAAAGTTAAACACAAGTCATGCAGGCAATGTAGATAAGACAATTGGTGAAAGTGGCCACCTTCGTAAATTTTCAGTGTAGAAATTGAACAGGGAGATGTTTTGGAATTGATATAATCCCATGGCAAGACTGTAAGAAATGAATTAATTCTAATGGGTGACCAAAGAACAGCTATCCCTTAATAACAATGGAATAAATATTGCTGAGACTGATAACAGGGGGTTTAAGATTTCACATGAACATAGCTGATAAATCAGTGGCAAAGGTTTAGTGGTTTGACTCCACATCTGAAAGAAATGATAGTATGCATAAAATGCTACCAAACAACATTGCATGTTGAGAAAATTCTTCACCGTAGAAGAGCCCATTGGTCTGACATCTTTCATTGTTGTTTTACGATATTACCAGTGTTTTAGTCTTTAGCAACCATTCCTTTATAAGCAAGAAATCACCAATAACACCAAGGAGCAGCAGGACTTTAGGTGGCTGGATCTCAGTTGTTCACTAGCATGTTTAGAAATGAAGTCTTTTGAATAAGAATACATACTAGCTGCTTCTTTCATTTCTATGGCAAACAAAACAAAACAAAACAAACAAACAAACAAAACCAATAGGAACAATTTAAGGGAAAAGGAGCTTATTTGAGCTCAGAGTTTCAGAAGTTTAGCCAATTATAGTGAAGAAGTAGAGAACGCATGGCAACAGGAGTGTATGATGGAGACACTTGTTATAACACATCAGCCAGAAAGCAGAGAAAGCAGATAAGAACCCAGAGTTTCAGGTATAACCTGAATGATCTCTTTTTCTTTTCTAAACAGCTCCTACCTCCTAAGGATTCCATTGCCCATGAGAAAAGGACCACAATTTGGAAATAATCATTTGATACATGGCCTTATAGGGGACATTACAGAACAAAACCACGTCGGGACTGTATGTAACACCACTAATAGACTATACTATAGTATAATGCTTTGTCGTATTCCTGTGGTCTAGAATAGAAGTTGCAAGTATGCAGCAATATTTAAATCATAAAAAAACTTAAAAAGAAGATAATAAAATCTCTCTAGAAAATTTGAGGTACCAAAACAATCTTTTATTATTAGGCCAGTAAATAATTATTGCAATAAAAGTGCACCTTAATATGACCTACAAGTTTTGCCCAGGGAAGGCTAAGTATTTAGAAACAATTTTTTATTGTTTGTTTATTTTGTGTATATGAGTACACTGTAGCTGTCTTTAGACACACCAGAAGAGGGCATCATATCCCATTACAGATGGTTGTGAACCACCATGTGTTTTCTGGGAATTGAACTCGGGACCTCTGGAAGAACAGTCAGTGTTCTTAACCACCAAGCCACCGCTCCAGCCCCTAGAAACAACTTGTAAATTCACCTGTGATCTGTTTGTGCTTGTGTTGCTGATTGCTAAAGCCCCTTGAGTGTAAAGCAAGCTATCTACCACTTGATATGGCTCTAGCCCTCTTTTATACTTTCTGAGACAGCATCTAAGAAGGTTTCCTATGCTGGCCTTGAACTTGAGATCTTTCTGCCTAAGGCTCAGAGGCTGGAATTCAAGTCTCTACCACCAGTCCCAGCTTCTCTGCACTTTTATATAAGGATATCTTCTACTTCCTACAATAATAATATAGCAGGAATATCCACTAAAATGAAAGAGAAAAGAAAAACAAAAGAGTGCCTTCTTTCTGTGCATCTCCTGGGTGAATTACTATGTGACACTTCCTATGCTGACGGTAATTATTAAACGGTGCTCTCACTTGTCCTCAAGATGTGAACTGATAATTGTTCTGGAAGCCTCGATAAAAGATAATTAGTATACTCAACTGAAAAAACTGAACAGAAATTGCTCCTTATATTATGTTAAAGAAGTTCGTACATATAACCGAAAATGCTATTTTAGGCTGAAATGTGTGTATATTAACAGTATATTGGAGTTCTTAGATATTACAACCATAATGGCTATTCCTGATTGTCAACTTGACTATATTTGGAATGAACTACAACCCAGAATGGGAGGGCTCACCTGTAATCCAGATATTGAGACTGGAAGACACAAGTTTCTGACCTAGATCTTGGTATAGAGGCATAGTTGCTATAAAAAGCTTAGGCCCAGGCAAGGTAGTACATGCCTTTAATCCCAGGGACTAAGTCATGGATATCCCTGAGTTCAAGGTCAATCTACAGAGCAAGTTCCAGGACAGCTAAGGTTAGGTAGTGAAAGAGTTAGAAAACAGAAAGCTTGTGATAATGTAATAAAACAAGTAGGCCATGTTCTAGGACCTGCAAGCAGCAGAACTCAGCAGTTTCAACCATGTGGCTCTGGTTTTAAAGTGAAAAAAGGAGGGTACTACTGGGACAATTGATACTGGTTAGATGTAGCAAAGAAATTAGTGGTGATTTAGAAGAGACCAGTGCCACTGAGATGAAATCTTCTGGAAGTGTTTTCTAAGAGCACGAAGAAATTCCAGAGGTAGCCAAGGTTGTACCTCATGCTGCAGCTGTACTTGGTAATGTGTAAGAGTCACCCAAGTGGTACTGGTTTTGAAGGCATGAAGGCTGTGAAGTGGTCATGAAGAACAGCTGAGGCTTGGCACTATGAGAGGCCATGGAAGTCCATTGGTGAAGATGCAGCCTCAGTTGCAGTTGACAGCCCAGGATTGAAGGGATAATGCAAAGGAGTTGAGGCTTGACACCATGAAGAGAGCCTATAAGAGGCTATTGGTGAAGCCTAGCTGCAGTAGAAGACCCCAGGCTATTGGAAATGTCAGTAACATGGGATGATCACTAAGAACATCAGCACCAGTGGAGTGGATCAACCTGAGTTTAGAGTGATACAGAGGACAGAGCTGGAGAAGTGACTTCAGCCCTTTGGAGGAGCCCAGAAGATCATGTGTGGATCCCAGACAGTCACAAGAAGGTGTAACGTTGAAGTTGCCTTGGAAACCCCAAGATGTTTGAGATACCAGAGCTGTGGGATATCTGCTGAGGAAAGTTGCTAACAGGGAGTGGAACTAGCTCAGGAGAAAGAAGTTTGTTGCAGTCAACAAAGATGAAAAAGGAGTTGGAGATACGAAGACCACTTTGACATCAGACATGGAGATGCAGAGTTTGGACTTTGTCCATCTGGTTTCCTGTCATGCTTTGGGGATTACAGTTAAGCAATTTCATGAATCTCAGAAGAGACCTTGAACTTTGGACCTTTAACATTGTTGAGGCTGCTATAGATTATGGGGACTTTGGAAGTTGAACTAAATGTATTTTGAACTGTAGAATGTTTTTTGTATGTATGGCTCCCATGGTCTCATGTGTTTGCACAGGCCTATTGGGGCCAGAGAGTGGAATGTGTTGGTTTGTATATGCTTGGCTTAGAGAGGGGTGCTATTAAGAGCAGTGGTCTTGTTGAAGTAGGTGTGTCACTGTGGGAATGGGTTTAAATACTCTCATCCTAGTTGCCTGGAAGCGAGTATTCTACTAATAGCCTTCAGTTGAAGATGGAGAACACTTTATCCTGTACCATGCCTGCGTGGATACTGTCATGTTCCCGCCTTGATAATAATGGACTAAACCTCTGAATCTGTAAGCCAGTCCCAATTAAATTTTCTTATAAGAGTTGGGGCTTCACCACAGCATCTGGGGGAGCCATCTTGGATTCCCAGATTCTACCAAGACTGGTCTGCACAGGTGAGAGTGTGGACTGCAGAGGCTAACAGCTTCTGGGACAGGCAGAAACAACAGAGTTCCTGGGGCAGATCATGTTTTGGGCTCCAGACACCCATGCACCTTCCCTACCAGAGGAGAGGTGTCCAACCCTGCCTGGGAGGGCATTGCCACAGCATCTGGGTGAGCCATCTTGGTTCCGGGATACCACCTAGACTAGTCTGCGCAAGGGAGAGTGTGGACTGCAGAAGCTAACAGCTTCTGGGTCAGACAGAAGCCACAGAACTTCACAGACCGCATTTTAGGCTCCAGACATCCAGGCACCTTCCCTGCCAGAGGAGCGGTGTCTGGCCTACCCAGGAGGGCTTTGACACAGCATCTTGGGGAGACATCTTGGTTCCCGGATCACGCCAAGACTACTCTGCACAGGTGAGAGTGTGAACTAGAAGCTACACAGATTCTGGGACAAGTTGTTTCGGGCCTTTATCTTCTGCCAGAAGTCAGGTCCAAACGCCAGATGCCTGTCCACCTTCCCTACAAGAGGAGAGCTTGCCTGCAGAGAGTGCTCTAACCACTGAAACCCAGGAGAGAGCTAGTCTTCCAGGTCTGCTGATAGAGGCTAACAGAATCACGAGAAGAACAATCTCTAACCAGAGACAACTATAACAACTAACTCCAGAGATTACCAGATGGCAAAAGGCAAACATAAGAATCTTACTAAGAGAAACCAAGACCACATACCATCATCAGAACCCAGCACTCCCACCTCAGCCAGAACTGGATACCACAACACACCCAAAAAGCTAGAGTCAGATTTAAAAGCATATCTCATGATGACAGTAGAAGACATCAAGAAGGACTTTAATAACTCACTTAACGAAATACAGGAGAACACTGCTAAAGAGTTACAAGTCCTTAAAGAAAAACAGGAAAACACATCCAAACAGGTGATGGAAATGAACAAAACCATACTAGACCTAAAAAGGGAAGTAGAAACAATAAAGGAAACCCAGAGTAAGGCAACGCTGGAGATAGAAACCCTAGGAAAGAAATCTGGAGCCATTGATGCAAGCATCAGCAACAGAATACAAGAGATGGAAGAGAGAATCTCAGGTACAAAATATTCCATAGATAACATCAGCACAACAATCAAAGAAAATGCAAAAAGATCCTAACTCAAAACATCCAGGAAATCCAGGACACAATGAGAAGACCAAACCTACGGATAATAGGAGTAGATGAGAATGAAGATTTTCAACTTAAAGAGCCAGCAAATATATTGAACAAAATTATAGAAGAAAATTCCCAAACCTAAAGAAAGAGATGCCCATGAACATACAAGAAGCCTACAGAACTCCAAATAGACTGTACCAGAGAAAAGATTCCTCCCAACACATAATAATCAGAACAACAAATGCACGGAATAAAGACAAAATATTAAAAACAGTAAGGGAAAAAGGTCAAGTAACATATAAAGGCAGACCTATTAGAATAACACTAGATTTCTCACCAGAAAATATGAAAGCCAGAAGATCCTGGACAGAAGTCATACAGACCCTAAGAGAACACAAAATCAAGCACAGGCTACCTTACCCAGCAAAACTCTCAATTACCATAGATGGAGAAACCACAGTATTTCATGACAAAACGAAATTCACACAATATATTTCCACAAATCCAGCCTTTAAAGGATAATAATGGCAAAACACCAATACAAGGATGGAAACCACTCCCTAGAAAAAGCAAAAAAGTAATCCTTCAACAAACCTTAAAGAAGACAGCCACAGAACAGAATGCCAACTCTAACAACAAAAATAGTAAAAAGCAACGATTACTTTTTCTTAATATCTCTTAATATCAATGGACTCTACGCCCCAATAAAAAGACATAGACTAACAGACTGGTTACACAAACAGGACCCAGCATTTTGCTGCTTACAGGAAACCCATCTCAGGGAAAAAGACAGACACTACCTCAGAGTGAAAGGCTGGAAAAAAATTTTCCAAGCAAATGGTCTAAAGAAACAAGCTGGAGTAGCCATTCTAGTATCAAATAAAATCGACTTCCAACCCAAAGTTATCAAAAAAGAAAAGGAGGGGCACTTCATACTCATCAATGGTAAAATCTTCCAAGAGGAACTCTCAATTCTGAACATCTATGCTACAAATGCAAGGGCAGCCACATTTGTTAAAGAGACTTTAGTAAAGCTCAAACCACACATTGCACCTCACACAATAATAGTGGGAGACTTCAACACACCACTCTCATCAATGGACAGATTGTGGAAAAAGAAACTAAACAGGGACACAGTGAAACTAACAGAAGTTATGAAACAAATGGATATATCAGATATCTACAGAACATTTTACCTAAAACAAAAGTATATACTTTCTTCTCAGTACCTCATGTTACCTTCTCCAAAATTAACCATATAATTGGTCACAAAACAGGCCTCAACAGATACAAAAATATTGAAAATGTCCCATACATCCTATCAGATCACCATGGACTAAGCCTGATCTTCAATAACAAAAAAAATAACAGAAAGCCAACACTCACGTGGAAACTGAACAACACTCTTCTCAATGATACCTTGGTCAAGGAAGGAATAAAGAAAGAAGTTAAAGACTTTTTAGAGTTTAATGAAAATGAAGCCATAAAATACCCAATCTTATGGGACACAATGAAAGCATTTCTAAGAGGAAATCTCATAGCTCTGAGTGCCTCCAAAAAGAAACTAGAGAGAGCACACACTAGCAGCTTGACAACACACCTAAAAGCTCTAGAACAAAAGGAAGCAAATTCACCCAAGAGGAGTAGACAGCAGGAAATAAACTCAGGGGTGAAACCAACCAAGTGGAAACAAGAAGAACTATTCAAAGAATCAACCAAACAAGGAGCTGTTTCTTTGAAAAAAATCAACAAGATAGATAAACCCTTATCCAGACTCACTAGAGGGCACAGGGACAGCATCCTAATTAACAAAATCAGGAATGAAAAGGGAGACAGAACAACAGATCCTGAAGAAGTCCAAACACCAACATATCCTTCTACAAAATGCTATACTCAACAAAACTGGAGAACCTGGATGAAATGGACAAATTTCTAGACAGATACCAGGTATCAAAATTAAATCAAGATAGGTTTAATGATCTAAACAGTCCTATATCCCCTAAATAAATAGAAACAGTCATTAATGGTCTCCCAACCAAAAAAGCCCAGGACCAGATGGGTTTAGTGCAGAGTTCTATCAGACCTTCAAAAAAGATTTAATTCCAGTTCTTCACTAACTATTCCACAAAATAGAAGCAGAAGGTATCCTACCCAATTCATTCTATGAAGCCACAATTACTCTGATACCTAAACCAGAGAAAGACCCAACAAAGATACAGAACTTCAGAACAATTTCCCTTATGAATATCAATACAAACATACTCAATAAAATTCTCGCTAACGGAATCCAAGAACACATCAAAACAATCATCCATCCTGACCAAGTAGGTTTTATTCCAGGGATGCAGGGATGGTTTAATATACGGAAATTCATCAATGTAATCCATTATATAAACAAACTCAAGGACAAAAACCACATGATCATCTCCTTAGATATGGAGAAAGCACTTGACTCATGATAAAAGACTTGGAAAGATCAGGAATTGAAGGCCCATACCTAAACATGATAAAAACAATCTACAGCAAACCAGTAGCTAACATCAAAGTAAATGGTGAGAAGCTGGAAGCAATCCCACTAAAATCGTGGACTAGACAAGGCTGTCTACTTTCTCCCTACCTATTCAACATTGTTCTTAAAGTCCTAGCCAGAGTAATTCAACAACAAAAGGAGAAAAAGTGGATACAAATTGGAAAGGAAGAAGTCAAAATATCACTTTTTGCAGATGATATGATAGCATATATATATGTGACCCTAAAAATTCCACCAGAGAACTCCTAAGCCTGGTAAACAGCTTCAGTGAAGTAGCTAGATATAGAATTAACTCAAACAAGTCAATGGCCTTTCTCTACACAAAGGATAAACAGGCTGAGAGAGAAATTAGGGAAACAACACCCTTCTCAAAAGTTACAAATAATATAAAATACATTGGTGTGATGCTAACTAAGGAAGTGAAAGATCTGTGTGATAAAAACTTCAAGTCTCTGAAGAAAGAAATTAAAGAAGATCTCAGAAGATGGAAAGATCTCCTATGCTCATGGATTGGCAGGATCAATATAGTAAAAATGGCTATCTTGCCAAAAGCAATCTACAGATTCAATGTAATCCCAATCAAAATTCCAAATTAATTCTTCAATGAATTAGAAAGGGCAATCTGCAAATTCATCTGGAATAATAAAAAACCTAGGATAGCAAAAACTCTCTTCAAGGATAAAAGCACATCTGGTGGAATCACCATGCCTGACCTAAAGCTGTACTACAGACCAATTGTGATAAAAACTGCATGGTTCTGGTATAGTGACAGACAAGTAGACCATTGGAATAGAGCTGAAAACCCAGAAATGAACACACACACCTATGGTCACTTGATCTTTGACAAGGGAGCTAAAACCATCCAGTGGAAAAAAGACAGCATTTTTAACAAAAGGTGCTGGCACAACTGGTGGTTATCATGTAGAAGAATGCTAATTCCTATCTCCTTGTACTAAGGTCAAACTAAGTGGATCAAGGAACTCCATATAAAACCAGAGACACTGAAACTTATAGAGGAGAAAGTGGGGAAAAGCCTCGAAGATATGGACACAGGGGAAAATTCCTGAATAGAACAGCAATGGCTTGTGCTGTAAGATTGAGAATTGACAAATGGAACCTCATAAAATTGCAAAGCTTCTGTAAGGCAAAAGACACTGTCAATAAGACAAAAACACCACCAACAGATTGGGAAATGGTCTTTACCTTTCCTAAATCAGAGGACTATTATCCAATATATATAAAGAACTCAAAAAGGTGGACTCCAGAAAATCAAATAACCCCATTAAAAATGGGGCTCAGAGCTAAACAAAGAATTCTCAACTGAGGAATACAGAATGGTGTAGAAGCATCTGAAAAAATGTTCACCATCCTTAATCATCAGGGAAATGCAAATCAAAACAACCCTGAGATTCCACCTCACACCAGCCAGAGTGGCTAAGATCAAAAATTCTTTTGACAGCAGATGCTGGGGAGGTTGTGGAGAAAGAAGAACACTCCTCCATTGTTGGTCAATTGCAAGCTTGTACAACCACTCTGGAAATCAGTCTGGCCATTCCTCAGAAAATTGAATATAGTACTACCGGAGGATCCTGTAATACCTCTCCTGGGCATATATTCAGACGATATTCCATCTCGTAAAAAAGACACACGCTCCATTATGTTCATAGCAGCCTTATTTTTAATAGCCAGAAGCTGGAAAGAACCCAGATGCCCCTCAACAGAGGAATGGATACAGAAAATGTGGTACATTTACACAATGGAGTACTACTCATCGATTAAAATCAATGAATTTATGCAATTTCCATGCAAATGGATGGACCTGGAGGGCATCATCCTGAGTGAGGTAACCCAAACACAAAGGAACTCACATGATTTGTACTCACTGATAAGTGGATATTAGCCCTGAAACTTAGAATACCCAAAATACAAGGTACAATTTGCAAAACACATGAAACTCAAGAAGAATGAAGACGAAAGTGTGGACACTTTGCTCCGTCTTAGAAATGGGAACAAAACACCCATGGAAGGAGTTACAGAGACAAAGATTGGAGCTGAGACGAAAGGATGGACCATCTAGAGACTGCCATACCTGGGGATCCACCCCATATTCAGCCCCCAAACGCTGACACCATTGCTTACACTAGCTAGATGTTGCTTAAAGGACCCTGATATAGCTGTCTTTTGTGAGGCTATGCCTGGGTCTAGCAAACACATAAGTGGAGGCTCACAGTCAGCTATTGGATGGATCACAGAGCCCCCAATGGAGGAGCTAGAGAAAGTACCCAAGGAGGTAAAGGGGTCTGTAACCCTATAGGTGGAACAACAATATGAACCAACCAGTACCCCCCGGAGCTCTTGTGTCTAGCTGCATATGTATCAGAAGTTGACCTAGTAGGCCATCAGTGGAAAGAGATACCCATGGGTCTTGCAAACTTTATATGCCTCAGTACATGGGAACGCCAGGGCCAGTAAGTGGGAGTGGGTGGGGGGAGTGGAGTGGGGGGGTTTGGGGGACTTATGGGTAGCTTTGGAAATATAAATGAACAAAATATCTAATTAATAAAAAAAAATCTTAAAAGAAAAGAGTTGCCATGGTCAGGTTGTCTGTTAACAACAGTAAAAGCATAACTAGGGCAACAACCCTGTGGTATTAAGTTATTCACTTTAATTTGAACTGTCCTGACTGAAGTTGACTATGCAAATCATATGTGTGTGTGTGTAATCTAATACGTGTATATGTATGGTGTATATGTATGTGTATATGTGTATTCCACTTTTGATTGTGCTCTTTACATTTTTGTTATTACATATTAAAATATTACATCTTAATGTTCTAAATATGCTGATTAATAAGGATCTCATTATTTATACATGTTGCAATGTGTAAGTCAACCTTGTGATGGGAAAATAGGATGGAGAGTGAGGTGTTTCAGGCTCCTGTGACTCCTTGAAGAGTCCTGATCTGTCAAAGTTGACATTAGATCTAAGATGGCTCCTGGCACACTGGTGAGACAGCAAAAAGGAACCTAGGTTATAGCATTTGGTAGCTTCCATGTCTTCACAGAAGTCCTAACAGGTGACTGATGATTTGCCTCATCAGGAAGGGATTTTTATCAGGGAATATTGGTGGTGTGGCAAGATAGGATTGGCCAAGGATTTAGGAGCTTGGGATTGACTCAAACACTGTATATAAACTTATATAGTAGGCAATAAACTCAGATCTGCATCCTGATGCTGGACTTAGAGTCTGATTTCCCAGGATTTGTCATGTGACTCCATTGCCTTTCACCCTCTCATCCTTGGTCCTGTTCCCACACAACAAAACTTCAACTTTAACTCCCTTTAAGTATCATGCTCCACTTTGTCAAGCATGGGTTTTTGATGCTGCTGTTGTTGTTGTATTTAATGCAGATTAACCACAGAAAATTAAAGAATGCAGAGCTCAAGGGTGAAAAGAGCCACACAGGTGTGGTGCGGTATTGATGAACCAAGACTGAAAAGCATGAGGTCAAATCAAATGGCTCCAGGTCATTCTTAGCCAGTTTGCAATATAGAATTGAATTTTCAAGGGAATCTATTTTGATTTTTTTCTTATTAAGTCATAAATTTGTGGCTATAATATGACTGGAATACCTATTTGAAATTTTTTTCATTTAATATATATTTCGAAGAAGTTGCATGTTTGCAGGTATAAAATCTTTTTGCTAAATTCATGCTTTGACTGCATGGAAATAGGTGCTAAATCTATGTTTCCTCTTGAAATTATAAGATTTTGTATAAACACTGACTTTTGAATGACTTTTACTATTAACTGCTACCAGCTACTAAAATTCATTATTCAACTGTCATTCCTGCTTTGATTGCAGAAAGATAAGTGGAAGATATCAGAGATCGAGGGCCTCTAAGGTTTTGATAATAGCTTTTGTAGAAGGATGTAACTTTTTTACTACTTACAAAGAAATAAGGAAAGGAAAAGATAGCAGTAGAATAGAAAATAGAATATATTTAAATAAAATATTATTGTATATAAAAATTTTTTTCCAAGTAGGAAATGGATTACTGTGTCTAGGAGGGTTTGAATAAAGGGAACAAGAAAGCAACCATAATCTGAAAATTATCAAAATGTGTCTGTTACAGTGAAACTATGACTTTTAATAACAATTATTATTTTAATGACTCCAAGCTATGATGTCGCATCAAGCTTTGAGAATCACTAATGAAAATAAAGTTACTTAAAAGTCAAATTCATCATTAAAATGAAAGTACTGACCTTGAACATTATAAGTGATTTTTGTTGGTGCGAAGATAAGATAAAGCCTTGTTAATTCAGATTCTACTTAATTTAGAATTTGTGATCATTTTCTGGCTGACATTTCTTTTTGCATTATCTTGAACGTTTTCACTGAATTGATGAATAGCTTTAAAAAGATGGAGGGAACATTTAACCTTTATAGGAGAGACAACATAATTTTAGAAGACTTTATAACATTGTTTATATGCAAATAGATGCTATTATATATGAATTGATTTTTGTCTAGTAAGGCAAGCCTAGACTAATTTGTTTTTATAAATATAGTTTTAGTTACTCTTGCATACATAAAATAATTCCAACTAATTAAAGACAGTGAATTGGCTATGCTTATTAGTTATTCAACTGCTAAATAAATATTTGTTGAAGAGTGTAAAAAGACCCATACATGGTTTAGAGACAAACATCATAGTTTTTAATTTGGAGGTTTTTTCTTTATCATCTATTGTAGAATGTTTAAATCCTTATTTGCTTAATTCTGTTAGCATATATTTTTTAAAATGTATCACTAATGTAGTAGTCAGGGTTCTCCAGAGTCACAGAACTTATGGAATATCTCTATATACAGGAATAGCCATTGCATTCATATTTATATTTTCTGGATGTTTTAAGAGAGGGTCTCATGTAGCCCAGATAGATCTCAAATTTGCAGTGTGCCTGGTGCTGACATTCAGTTTCTGATTCTCTTGCTTTCAACTTCAAAAGTATGATCATAGCTGTGTGCTAGCATGTCCATCAGACATATGTACACTTATTTATAACTCACATTCCTATAGTATTCTAATAGTATATGGGCTTTATTAAAAACCAATTTAAGATAAATATGGACAAAATAAAATAAAAAAAGACAGAAGTCAAAGTTTTAATAATGAATCTTTGTATATATATATATATATATATATTTGTCTCCTGCTTCTCATATGAGAAGCTGCTTAGTGGATAAATAGGCACTTATATAGTGGAGGGAAAATATGTATATATTCATAAATATAATAAGTACTGTAGGACTATGATATAGCTCAGTGGTAGAGTGTCTATACATAGATACACAAGGTCCTATGTACAGTCTCCATCACTACAAATAAGTAAGAAAGTAAGAAAGCAGAGGAAACAGAAGATGGTAAAAGAGAGTCATAAGATATACATGTAAAAACTAACAAAATCAAATAAAACCCATTATAGAAGAAAGAGACTGAAAAGAGGGGAGGGAAGAAAAAGGGGAGGAAAGGAGAGATAGAACCTGACAGAGACTGACAGGCAGAGAGAGAGAGGGAGACAGACAGAGACAGGCAGAGACAGAGACAGATAGACAGACAGAGAGAGACAGAGAGAGGGGAGACAAGAGTCTGAGTTACACAATGAGCTTGGAAATATCATATTGGTGAAGTATTTGGACTGAGTCCTAAATTAAGCAGATCAAAAAAATTATAACTGAGTTTGTGGTAGGAAGGAGTTTGGTGTCTGTGAACTGAAAGGTTGCCAGGAAACTGGGCTGTTAGGATAAGAAGGGTTTGTGGCAACCATAGAGTCTCACAGGGTAGGACAGTAGTAAGAAATTAGAAATTCTCTCTCAGTTCTCTGATGAATAGCTGCAGGGTTTTAGGCAAGCAGTTGACATTAGTTGCTTTGAACTTTAGAAATGCAAGTTGTCATGGTAACACTAGGATTTTGACTTTAAAGTGCAGTGGTTGATGTTCTACTTTCTGAGATGAGTAAGACTGGAGAAATGGAATTGTATTAGGAAAATGCTATATTTGAGATTGTATTTGTGAGACTAATGTCAGCTGTCATTACAGCTAAATTCCAAATTTCAGACATATGAAAGAAAAATACCTTGCTCTGTCCACACATTCACTCAATGATTATGAAGTTTTCCATCTTGGGTGTCTATACTGAGACAATGAAATCCTCTGAAACTAACTTCTGGAAAGGGTAGAGTCTGAAGAATGCACACGCCTTTCTTGTTGTGCACAGAGTAGAAAGACAGCTATCTAATGTGTTTGAAGGAGAATTAATTACAAAGTCCCATCAAAATAGGAAGTACACTCTTGGCTTCAATGAGCACATATCAATAAGAATGATATTTTCTTTCTCTGCCTTAGTTTACTTAGTGCAATATTCTCAGAAGTGTTTGGATATATGAGTAGAAAAGAATAAACTACTACATCCTGGACACTCCCTAGAGTATCAAGTACTCTGAAACACTGCTTTCTAAATATTGCCTCCAGAATATGAATATAAATAGACATCTTTGGTAGTAGAAGAAAGGCAGCCACAAGTGAAGAAATTCATATATTTTCATGTAAATTCTCTCTCTGTCTCTCTGTCTGTCTCTGTCTGTCTGTCTGTCTGTCTGTCTCTCTCTCTCTCTCTCGTGTGTGTCTGTGTATGCATGCACACATATGTGTGTGAGGAGTGGGATATAGAAGGTCAGTTTACCTTACAGTAACATTTTTTATTTTCTGAGTGTGAAGATGAGAATGTGGAAGAGCCTTTTCCAATGATGATGAAAAAGACATATCTTTGTTTATGGGTAAATCATGAGAGTGTGACAGAGGAACAGACCTTTAATCATGTCTAAGGTTCTCCATGTGAACAAACCAGAGCATTAATCTTGAATGCTGGTGTAGTCATAAGTTCTGGCTTGTCAAGCCCTAAGCCTTGTGACAGGTGTTTGTTGTCACTAATGACTTTTTCCTTTTCATCTTTGCCCTTTGTAAAGGACATGAAGGATATCACCACATATTCTTTTCCTAGTGTGACTTTGCCCATTATTTTTCTTATTGCTTTGAGGTTTGAGGTATTTCCAGCTAGACTCTTCAGACGCATCCGCAGTTTTATGCTCACTTTTTTATTACTGGCACTGGGAGAGACAATATACTAGGCATTTCTTAGCTATAGTTGAATAACTGAACAGCCTCAGGAATGTAGAAATAGATCTTTATACTATTTTAGTGTAAAATTGCTACTAAATTTTGCTAAAAACAATATATGTGTGTATACATTTTTAGTTAAAATAAGTATATTTGACCTTAATGATGAAAAGTCAGCAGAAAGAAAAATAAATAGAAAAAAAATTATAAAAATGGAGGCTGTCTACTCTATAAAAACATCACAATTCTTTCAAAGACAGAAGTAATTAAAAGCCAATCTGACAAGGGCAATAGACTGTCATTCTTGTTAGAGAACTGTGCAAGATCATGTCACTCATGCATGCTGCTATGTAGGCTAATCAGCTGGACCTGTGCTTTCCCTTGTAAAACAGTGGAGCCCTCAGTGTTCTCGCCATGCAGCTGGATGCCCTTTTTGCTCTTACAGTGTCAGTGGAGCCTTGAGATCTCTCCAGCCATTTTCCTAGTGGTCCTTTTCTTTCTACTTCACTGGTCCTTTGACTTCATGCTGTGCCCTCCTCGCTAAGGCTACACCATCATTTTCTCCCTACAGTTTCCACCAACATTTACACAAATTAATAAAAAAAAGGTGTGTTTTGATCAAAAAGAGATATGAACTTACTGAAAATAAATTAATTAAAGCTGATTTTTTTTAACTGGGAGAAAATACAAGTGAGACATGAAAATTAATTCTGAAAATTTTGACTGTAATGTTTTATATATAAAGACTCTGTTTAGTAATCTTAGGAATTGAGAATACTGTTAAGTATTCATGATTATAAAACAAATTGTTTAATTTACTATATTAGGTAAAATATTAATTAAGCATGCATTAACGAATGGCCTTCTCTCCTGTTAGTAAACTTCTCAATCACATTTTATTTCAATTAATTTCACTTCCTTTTTGCGTATGTTATGAATAGGAATAATGTTTTTGGAAACTGACTAACCAAGTTTTCTGTTTTGCATTTATAGCTATTTTAAAGTCAACAAATTTTTATTTCTTGGTTCTAAATTTACAAATTGAGCATAGGTGTAAGTAAAATAGAAAATGAAATAAAACCCAATACAGGGTTTTGTTTTCTTTTTCTAAAAGTTGGGATAATATTTTTAGCTTTTACTACAAAACATTATGACCATAAAATTTGAATAGCATATGAATAATTATTGATCCAGTATTATTGGGTCCAAATAATACATGAGGAATGTGAGATTTATGCTGCACAGTTTAGACTGCTGTTGCCCACCTTTGCCTTTTTAATGCTGTGATTAGTACCTGAGCTGACTTCCAGAATGCCAATGAATATGAATATATACCTTCCTGATCAGTCATAGCCCATGGAGTGAGTGCCTGACTTATCCTACTGGAATTCTATGTGGTGATGTTTGGTCCAAGGGATCCACTAGCCAGGATGGAAGTCTTACTGCAGATACATGGCCTCAGTATCTGTTAATTCTGTTATTGTGTAATACCTGAAATACCTTGCCTTGTTAAATACTGCATCATTCCATCCTTAAGTATATGACACTAGCTTGGGGACCAAGCTCTGAAAGGGTAGAGCCATTATAAAATGCTGCCTGATTACATTTGTAGTTCCTCTGTCCACAACTTTAAACGTTCTGGATTAGCGGTCACATTCCTATGTCAGTCACCATATTCTTAAACACCTAAAATAATCAGCATATAAAGAGAACGGGATTATTTTGACTCCTGGTTTCAGAGGTTCTTGTACATAATTACTGGTCCTGTTGGTTTGAGATTGTAACAAAAGATCAAACAATGGAAGAAAAGTATGATAGTATGATAGATCAAATTGCTCACTTTCTGACCATTGGAAAGAGGAAGTGACCAGGCTCCTACAGTATCCCTGGAAGTATGCTCCTTGACTTTCCAACACATTAGGTACTAAAATTTCACGACCTATACTGCCCATATGTGAGTCAATTCTATTACACATGAGATTTGGGGAAGGGTCAAAAACAGTTAGAGCTGTTTTCAAGAACAGGAAGCAAGGCTTCTCCTGTGGATATGGTAAGTGTTTCACTAAATTATAGCTATGGTTTACACAGTCACTTTGTGATTTCACAGTAGCAGATGAGCAGCTGAAGAAGCAAGTTATCATTCTGACTCAAAGTTATCATTATGGTCCTTGCTATCAAGAGAAGGGAAAGTTGTTGCTACAGATGGATACAAGGAAGATTGTCTAGCATTCATGGAATTTTGTCAGATTCCCTTCGAGTGAAGAGAAGCTCTACCTGACCAGGGCACAGTAATATTGGATTGGATCTCAGGAATGGGAATGTGGGTCACTCTACCAGGTAAGCACCAAAAGAAGCAGTAGCACTAGCCAGGCGAGCTTCTCAGGAAGTGATAGAACAAACAATAAAGGAAAAAGGCAGTGCATGCCGTTTCTGGTTTCAGATTTTACACATACACTCTATTCCACTCTTGTGCTGCATTATTACAAAAGGCAATGTGACTAGGTGATCGGATGGGGTGACTTTCACATGGTGTGAGTGAATATGAGTTGTCTAAGGGGAAGTAGCAAGATACCCACCCTAGAGCCTTAGTTTAGTATTTTCACAGATCTCAACTCTTCTTCTGACTTGTAGAACTTGTAGCTCTTCGGTTTGAAGCTTCTGCTGCCAACAGATGCTTCTCTGCCTGCATGCCTTCATCCCGCATATATCCAATGCCACTGCCCTCCTGATCTTTTGATGGGAATTAAATCTCATACCAAACTAATCTTAGAAGTCCGTCTTCTCTTTCATTCCAAAAGGTTGAAGTCCCAGTTACAAACAAGAATATCTTGATTCGTAACACATTGGTTTTAAATTTCTTTCGTTTGTTTCCACTCAGCTACTGGCATTTGGGAATCACTTTCCACGCCAACTGATTGTAGTGAAATATTTAAATTAGTGTGTGAATCTGAGAAACTCAAACTAAGATAGAAAATGATTTGTAAATGTCATTGCAATGGTAACAACAGGGCTCGCTTTACTGCATTCCAGTACTGGGCTTGGAGTTTATTAGACTCAGACCTTTATGTAGCAAGGTTACATTTAACAAACCACATAGAAAAAAAGGATTCCTAAAATCTCTCTCCCATCTCTTTTTGTTTAGGTCAGTTGGGATAGCCAACTAAGATGAATTTGAACTTTACGAAGAAAATTTAATGCATAGCCGCGTGTTCTTATTTCTTTCTTTGTATTAATTCTTTTTCTCACTGCTGTGACTTAATATTTGACGATAAGCAAATTAAGTTAGGAAGAGGTTGTGAGGCTCACAGTTCTTGGGGATACAGTCTGCTGTGGCAGGAAAGATGGTAGCATCTCACATCTGCAGGCAGAAAGCAGAGAGAGGAATTCCAGCGTACAGCCCCCTTTCTCCTTGTTATTTAGTCTATTTGTTATGATACACTGAATGTCAGAGTCGTCTTCTCTCCTGAGTAAAAACTTTCTGTAGACACCCTTATAAACACATCCAGAGACGCATTTCCTCGTGATTCTCTCTCCAATCAAGCTGATAATAAAAATTAATCATCACATACTCTGATCCCTTCTTAAAGCGGGTGGGTGTATTTGGACAGTTACTGGGCTTTTCTTCATAGTCCAGAGTCTGATGATGTAATTATTGCTGAGAGTGAAGTGGACTGCCCTCCACATTTCTTCTGCATGAAGAATAACTCAAGACCAGAGAGTTTGGGTTTCTGGGGATGGCCAAGTATAGATGATGTTAGAATATGAACATAAAGGATGGGAAATTGGAAAGTAGCATGCATGTGGGTGTTCCTGCACTGGTGAGCTAAAGTGTCACCTTTTAGCTAGTGACACAAAACCCAAAACACAGGAGAAAGAAATGGGCGTGTTAAGTTTCTGTGAGGAACTACATTGTGTGAAGAATAGGGAGCATGGCAGCATTTGCTAAAAAGAGCCTTAACTGTATTTCACTATTTCTTTCCTGTTTTCTTAAGAATTAAATGCAGGTTATATGTAATTTTTATTTAATTTTGTTTGACAATTTCTATGATTGTGATACCATACCTGACTAGATCACAACAGACCCCTGTAATTTTCAGATTAGAAATCATGACATATTCTACAGTCAATATATCTTAAATAAAATTCCTACTAAATTTAGTTTGTGAATCTTCTTTTACCTGTGTAGGAGGCTTGGAGTTCTGATGAGACAGCATGACTATCCTTGGATGTGAGGTAAAGAAAGAGCAAAGAGTGAAGAAGCAGAACAGGCTTAATTTAGAAATGATACCAAGAGAAAAGGGTTGTGTTCTAAAATAGTTGTGTTCTTTCGTGTCAGGCAGAAGGCTCAGGAAGTTCACTTATTAGAGGGGCCAAAGGAAGTAAGGGCATAGTACATGCTCAGACTTCTCCTTAAGAAAGGGAGTCTGTCCATGAAAGAGCCACAGTGGAGCTGGACACAGGCAACTTGCCTGGAAATGACAGCTCAGTGATGCTTCTACCTGGGAGCAGGCTCTCTGCCAGTGTCTAGGCGAGTTGCAAACTTTGAGCTGATCAAATATGCTGAGTCAGTAGGAAAAGAGAAACAAAGGAAGGTGAAGGGTGGTAAATATGTTCCATTGACTTAGCTGCTGTGATTCTCTAACTGGGCTACCTTAGGGAGGAGCTTCCCAGGAAGAGTGAAAGGACTTGTCTAGTCTACAAAGGCCTGGGCTTCTGGGATGCCTTCAAGGGAAGGTGACACAGGGGACTCAGAAACTCCATTCAAACCAGGGAATGCTGATTAGAAACTCAGGTGCATAGCAAGGACAGCAAGAGGCATGTCTGAGATAATTAAAAACAAAAACATTCTAATAATGGATTACTTATAAGCTTTAGATTAGGCAGGGGGAAAGGTGGATCTAACTTCAGGGATGAATAGAAATCTTGCTTGTGTTTTTAGTTATTTATTAATCTGAATGAGGCAAGACTAAGGAACTTCAGGAAGTAAATTACAGGTGTTGTGGGTGGGGGTAGCAGTGGTGGAAGCTAAAGGCAGATGGCAGTGGCTCTGGTGGCAATGCAGCGTCCGCATGCAAAGGTGAAAAGAGAATGTGATAGAAACTTCAGGATGAAATATGCTAGGACTGAATGACACCAGGAAGAGAGGAAGTTCAAAGAAACTCTTGAGAGAAAATTGGTTCTTTCTTCAGTGTTGCTCACCACAATGAACATGTGCTTAATATCACTGAAGTAAACAAGAACAGCCTGGGAGCCCAGTACCATGGCACAGGCGTTCAATCCCAGCCCTTCTGGGGCAGGTGTAGATTTATATGAGTTTCATACCAACCAGGGCTACTTATTGAGCCCCTGTCTAAAGACACAAATAGAAAAACAGGCCATGAAGTACAGTTACACTGAAATTTTGATTGGCAGAGAGCTATTTGAAAAGCCAATGAAAAGTTCTCTTGGAAGCTGGGAGGCAGGAGAAATAGCTGCTGATCTATAGAAGTTAGGAAAAGAAAAGTGAAAAGGCAAAAAGCCAAGACAAAATTTATTTTTAAAACACTGGTTAGGCACATGGTTGAAGTGCTCTGAACATTATTCCCGACAGAGAAGGAAATTCCCATTGCTGAGCTGCATCATTTACACCTCGGAGTGGATGCAAAGGAACTGTAGCAGCAGCTATAGAATCTAAGAAAAAGAAAAGGAAAGAAAACAAGCACACAAATATACAAACAAGCAAAAACAGGTTGGGAGCTTCTTGCACAAAGTGAAATGACCATAGGGAAAAAATGGAATATTAACAAGATAAGAAAGAGATACTTGCTAATCTGTGTTATAACACATTAAAAAGCCAAAACAAAAGTCCCCCATACCCTCCCCCCCCACTCCCCTACCCACTCATTCCCACTTCTTGGCCCTGGTGTTCCCCTGTACTGAGGCATATAAAGATTGCATGACCAATGGGCCTCTCTTTCCAGTGATGGCCAACTAGGCCATCTTCTGGTACATATGCAGCTAGAGACACGAGCTCTGGGGGGTACTGGTTAGTTCATATTGTTGTTCCACCTATAGGGTTGCAGATCCCTTTAGCTCCTTGGGTACTTTCTCTAGCTCCTCCACTGGGGGGGGTGGGGGACTTTTGGGATAGCACTGGAAATGTAAATGAAGAAAATACCTATTTTTTTTTTCTTTTAAAGATACTTACACACTGGTGGCCACAAATGGCAGAAGAAAGTTCTGGTTCCTGTTTCTTTGTTTTATCCTAAGTGAGCACTTGTAACTACAAGGTTCTAAGTATTTATGACTGAAACTGAAAGAGACAGCTGACTGTGTAGGTAGTAGACCAGCTCATCCTCTCCATAGTACCTAAGTTCAGTTTAAGCCACAAGTCCTTTTGAAATGGCATCAGACTAGCAGCTCAATTGTATCCTAGTTCCTGGGACTCCTTCTACTGTACAGCAACTCGGCTCTCTTTCTCTCTCTGCCTTAAGCTCCTTCCTATGACTTTGTAATAAACTTCACTCTAAAAACTCAAAAAAACAAAAACCAAAAAACTAAAAACAAAAAAGCCAAAACAAGACAAAACATGCACTTATGTATTCGCAGGTTGTTACTCTAGTGCATGGAAGTTTTAGGAAGCAAAGTCTCAAATACTGTTAACTGGACTACATGAGAATTGGGAAGGGAGTACAAGGGGAATGGAAAGATGAGTGGCATTTAAGTTCCACCTTCACGGGTAATGTACTTGCTGTCATAGGGTGTTTAGCTTCCTTTGCCACAGCACACTGAAAAGACAAAGATGCTGATCTTTGTGAAAGCCTTTAAAATTAACATACTCAAATTACAAAGAGCTTGTGCAATTTAGAGTCATTTTTGAATTAGCATGTTTACATAGTAGGTTCATTTCTAATTTATAAACATTTTTATACTACTATTACTGCTTAGTCAACTCTTTCAAGCTTATGGTGTTTTGGTATAGCAGCCCAAATTGACTAAGACATATTGTTAAGATATCAGATATATACATGGGAAATGGAGGACAGAGGGAATAGAGAATCATCAATATATGATAACATGAAAAACTATCCTGAATTAAAAAAATACTGAGAGAGTAATAGGCAACATGGAGAAGCCTACTGAAACCGGAATGGAATTGAACAGGCCATAATGACCTATTAGTGAATTAATATTTTTAAGTGGAAAAATTCTGATGGAAGAATGAGTGAAGGGTAAGATGGGAAGACGAGTTTCTTAAGAAACTTTCCTATGAAAGTTGGCAACCAAGATGGTAGATCAAATACAAGGAGATTCAGGGTTGAAGGAGAAGATTTATAGTTTAAAGACAATGGAACCTTGAACGTGTCAGTGGCAGATTGAATATCAAGATCAGAAAAAGAGAATCAGCAATGTGGGATTCACAAGGATGGCCATAAGCAAAAGTACCAAGAAGATGTCTTATTAAGGTTACCATTGGTATGATGAAACATTATGACGAAAAGTAATTTAGGGATGAAAGGATTAGTTTGGCTTTGATTCCACATTATTGTTCATCACTGAAGGCGGTCAGCACAGGAACTCAAGAACAGCAGGAACCACTGTAGCATGTAATTTTAAAAGAATCCCAAGCTCTCTCTGGCTAGATGCCAGCAAAGGTGGTCCTGCCCAGCCCCCACAGCTAGCTCCAAGTGGTCGTCTGGCACTGGCTCCTATGGCTAGCCTACAGACACCAACAGCCACTCTGGTCTCACTCAGCTCCCTCTAGCCCCATGAAAGGAAAACACTAGAAACTATTTATACCAGCCAGATTTACATTGATAAATCTCCAACCCCAATATGCCTCTGCAAAGAACATACAACTCAGTAAATATATTCACAAGCTGCACGCCTAGATAGGGCAGATATATATCACTATACTACTCTATACCCAGCTATGAAATCCCTAGCTTCTTGCAGATCCTCTAGGCCACATGGGTCTGCTCTATCTTCCACCTTTTCTTCCTCCATTTTCTTCCCTCCCCCTGCCCCCCATCTTCCTCTTTCCTCCCTCTCTGTCCCCACCTTTTCCTTCCACTGCCCAATCACAGGCTCTAGCCTTTATTATCAGTTAAATTGGGGAGAAGTTTCACTTGGACTCACCTGAGTCTGTGATCTGCTCCTAATGGGGTGGGGGGGAGGGGGGAGGAGCAGAATTAGCATCAAAATACAAACAGCACCAAGACAGTCCACAACAAAATGAGGCAAGAACTGATGCAGAGACCATGGAGGAGTACTGCTTACTGGCTTGATATTCTTGGTTTTTCTCAGCCTGCTCTCTTATAGAACCTTGGACTACCATCCCAGGGGTGGTCCCATACACAATAGGCTATTTACTTCTCCATCAATCCCTTATCAAGGAAATGCCCTACAGCCATATCTTACAGAGGCATTTTCTAAATTGGGTTTTTCTCCTCCAAATTGTGTCAAGATGTCAAAAAACAGAACAAAAAAACAAAACAAAACAAAACAACAAACCCTAGCCATAACAGGAGGGGAGTAAACAACCACAGGAGGCAGAATCCCAGAAAAGGGGACTGAGCACACACATGGATGAAGACTAGATTATCAGTCAGGGCTTATTTTCCATTACAGCAGAAGAGGAAGTGGACAGTAGATGTTAGAAACGAGGGAGGCCCATTGGTTTGGTTTGTGGAAATAAAGGTGGATGAAGAAGTTTAGGTCTTCATGAAACAAAACCTGGAGGTATTCCTGCAGAACCAAAACGAATACAGTGGTAGGCTTGATTATTTTGGCTGTGAGATAAAGAACTTCCTCACTAGAGATATGAAGCCCTGATGACATTCACATCATATAATAAACTTTCTGCATTTTTTCTTATGGAATATAAAGTCAGTTATTGACAACAAATCCCCTTATCATTTCCAGAAAATCTTCAAATAAGAACTCTTCTAGAGGTTATTAAAAGTATATCTAGGGAACTCAACCTGTCTATCAGGTTGCAATTGCACCCTGCTGGAATACCAATAGTGCAGATTCCTTTAAAGGAACCCTTGTTGCATTGGGCTTAGTATTAAGAAGAGCTTGAAGAACAGGAACTGACTTGTAATAGGCCAGCATTGTATTGAACATCTTGCATTAGTTATTCCACAGGATCTCTGAGATATGAATATTACCTTACTTTTCCACGTGAAGTGTTTTAGTCACTGATCAAGGTAGCTCTTATAAAAGAAAGCATTTAATTGATCCTTGCTTATAGTTTTTGAGGCTTAGTACATTACTAGCATGGTGGGATGCATGGTAGCACACAGGGAGACATGGTGCTGGAGAAGGAGCTGAGACCAAACCACTAGGTCTGGCTTGGGATTTTGAAACCTCAGTGTCTGCCCACAATGACACACTTGCTCCAAGGAGGCCACACCTACTCCAATCAAGCCACATCTCCTAATCCTTTTAAGTAGTGCCATTTCCTAAGCATATTCATATATAAATTTATAGGGGTTATTCTCATTCAAACCACCACAGGAAACAACTAAGGCTGCCCATAAGGAACTTATCCATGAGAATATAGAGCATACATGAGTTCCCATTTGTGTTAGTCAGAGGCAGAAAAAAAAGAGTCATCATGTGTATGTGTGTACCTGTATGAGTATATGTGTTTATATATGTGTGTGTGTGTGTGTATGTGTGTGTGTGTGTTTGTATGTGTTTATGAGTATATGTGTATATATGTGTGTGTGTGTGCATATGTGTGTGTGTATATGTGTGTGTGTGTTTGTATGTGTTTATGAGTATATGTGTATGTAAATATATATGTGTGTGTGTATGTTTGTGTGTATATGTATATATGTATGTATGTGTCTATATGTGTTTTGCATTTATGTATGTATATGTATGTGTTTCTATATGTGTGTATGTGTATCTCTATGTATATATGTATATATATGTGTTTGTGTGTATGTGTGTAGGTATGTGTATCAGTGTATATATTGTCTATATGTCTATATGTATGTTTATGTATGTGTTTGTTTATGTGTTTCCTTATATGTGTGTGTCTGAGTACACATTCAAGAATAGGGTAACAGAATAAGTGAAAGTTTTGAAACTGACAAATCAGGACATTTACAAGCTATACGTTCCATTTTTCTGAATTAGACATATAAATCTGAAAGATTCAACAAAATAAAGTACAGGTAAAGTAAATAAGCACAACAGGTGCCATAATATTGTGGAATTTGTCACTGGAAAGTAGGAGAGGGAAAAAATTAAGTGTATTTTAGTTTTACAACCAAATGAAGGCAATAGAAGGACAGATAGATGATAGGCAGGTGAGTAGATAAATAGGTTGGAAACTGACAGAAATGGTGAGCTAGAGTTGCTAGATTGTGGAATTATATATTTCTTGCCTGGAAGCAACTTCAGACAGTACCCAAATGAATTAAGGAAGGTCACAGTGGAGCAATGGTTTACTTGAGGTCAAAATCAAGGTTCATACTTTGAGATTCATCTTGGATTTCTTGCCTTTCTGACACTCTTTACTGAGTATTGGACTTGATGCAAGCATAGATAGAAAAGGTCAGAATATGCATTAAAACAAAACAATTAAAAGGTGACAACAGCATAGAATTGGGTTGTGGAGAAAAAGCACAAGCACAAGAGATCAGGTGCTACTTATGGTAAAATATCTTGAAATGCATGTCAGTAGCATAAGGAAACATGGGCAGGTTTAGATGAGTGTGAGGAAGAGTCGAAGAACAATTGTAGTCTGTTTTAAAATGAGTTCAGGAGTCAGGAAAGAATAAAATTAGCAGCTGGCAAGAGGGCCCAGCCTATAAAAACACTTACTGTGAAAGTTTGTCAACCTGATTTTATTCTTTGAACCCATGGTAGAAGAGAACCACCTCCTGAAAGCTGTCCACAGGTGTATATACAGAGAGAGAGAGAGAGGGAGAGAGAGAGGGGGGGGGAGGGAGAGAGAGAGAGAGAGAGAGAGAGAGAGAGAGAGAGAGAGAGAGAGGGAGAGATGGGGACAGGGAGACTGATGATGATGATGATGATGATAACAATATAAAACCAGGAAAGGAATGCCAAATATTAGAATTTGAAAAGGGAAAGAAGACCTAAAAGCTTGTATAGAAAAGTTACAGTCATCTTGGTGTGAAAGCTAAAATACTGAATTATAGGAAATATTTGAGGAATTCTAGGAAATATTTGAGCCTTCTAATAATGGCTAGTGTCTCTAATGGGTTGCCTGTCCCTGTGGACTCATTGCAAATATTCTCAAAAACTCTTATTGTTTGATACTTTGTGGCACAGTACTGTGCTATGAACCACAAGAGAATATCCAGCGAACTGAAAATGGCAAAATGTGCTATGAAGAAGGTGAGGGTTCCTAAGTTACGTGAGGACAATATATCTGAATGAACCTAGACTGCCTACGTAACATGGAGGTGGAAAAAGACAAGATGACAGGTGGAAAGAAATTAAATGTCTTTCTCATGTAGGTGGTCCCTTCTCCTCCTCATGAGAAAAATGTGTTGGCTTTATAGCTAAGACTACAGTTGGGCACTTCCAAATGAATAGGAGACAGGTGAGCTTTGTTTGACAAATGACATGACTTAGGCTGAAGCAGGAGGGTGAGAGAAGATCCCTGACAGACAATAGCAGTAAAGAGTGTTGAGGAAGAATATTAAAAAGTAGTAGGCACCAAACTTTAAATGGATATTGCAATTTGCCTGTTGTAAGCTGTACTACACTATTCTCTATAATGAAATCTGTTTGTGATTGAAATATAACATGATAAAACCTTTTAGTATTGACTCGTGGTATGCATTTTTCCACTCAACTAACATGAGGTAACTTAAAAAAAAAAGTAATGAAATACGATTGGAAATCTTGAAATTAAACAGGGTATCATTTTATTTTGTTTTGTTTTTAGGCAAAGCCGATAAAGCAAGAGAAAATTTAAATGGTATTATGGAATGTGCTTTTTGCTTTAAATTTTGGATTGATAAGAATGTTACATGTATTTTACTTTACTATATTCTATCATATAAATAAATTTTTTACTACCAATCAAAGCTTGCCCTTTGTTTTAATTAAAGTGTAGTCTAAGATTGTTGTTCTTTATCAGTAAGAACGCTAAAATTTTAGCGGAATAATTTTAATAGTCTAGCAACTAACCATGTATGATGCTTCCCTATTAATACTTCAAGTTATAACACCTACCACAGACTATCTTCAGTTTTAATGATAGGTTCTAGGTATTACAAAATTATTATAGACTACTCAAAAGCATTATGAACTGTGTGCTACAGGAGATCAAACCTAGGCTTCTCTCTCTCTCTGTGTGTGTGTGTGTGTGTGTGTGTGTGTGTGTGTGTGTGTGTATGTATGTATGTATGTGGGTAAAGATTACTTATTTTATGTATATAAATACACTATAGCTATCTTCAGACACACCAGATGGGGGCATCATATCCCATTATAGATGGTTGTGAACTACCCTGTGGTTTTTGGGAATTGAACTCGGGACCTCTAGAAGAACAACCAGTTCTCTTAACTATTGATCCATTTGTCCAGGCCCCTCAAAAGGATTTTAGTGTTAAAATAATATTTTGTTCTAGAACATTATTTTTGGTTTTCTTGGAAATCAGACACTTAGCATTGGTTCCTACCTTTCATACATTTTTTTCAATTGCACTAGAAATAGAATTTGCTTGAATTCTTGCTAGGGTGGTTTCCACTAGTGATAGAAAACTAATAAGACTTGAAAGATGTGAGGGTAGCAGAGAATATTGTTCTACAACTAAGGGTAGCTTGTCATGTTGCCTTAGAAACTGTGAATTTAAAGTTCTTGATATTGAGATTCAACATGTGTCTTCTAAAATGCACTAATATTCAGTCTACAGCTTGCAAATGTGTGCATGTGTATATGTTTGTGTAATTGACATCCTGAAAGTGTACAGAATATTTTTAACACTTAGGAGATTCCTTCATGTCACTTGTCAATCATATCCATCATCCAACATCAGATATATCCATGATTTAGACTTCCAGCATCTTAGATTAGCTTGCTTAGTTTTGATACTAATTTTCATTGATAGACACAACTATATACTAATTTGTGTGTCAATTTTCTTACTTAGCATAGTGTCAGTAAGACTTATCCAAAGTGTCCCACATGGTGGTATGTTATTCTTTTTAGCTCTAGTCTAACAGTTCATTGGGCGACTATGCTGTGCTTTTTTTAATCTGTCATAATCATGGTGATAAATATTTGAATTTTCACCAGGTTTTAGTCTTAGTGGATAAAGTTTATATGATCATTTTCATATGAATGTATCCAAGAGAAATGTGGAATAATGTTAATCTACCTTAGTCTAAAACCTGGACCTTCCTGGAGGGTCCCATATAAACTGAATCCTAGTTCTTAGAGAGGCCGTCACTGTGTAACAGGTAGGTCCTGATCTAACCAGATTTCCCTCAAGTCTCGTGATAAAATTGAAAGATAAGTTCATAGCAGCCTTATTTATAATAGCCAGAAGCTGGAAAGAACCCAGATGCCCCTCAACAGAGGAATGGATACAGAAAATGTGGTACATCTACACAATGGAGTACTACTCAGCTATTAAAAAGAATGAATTTATGAGATTCCTAGCCAAATGGATGGACCTGGAGGGCATCATCCTGAGTGAGGTAACACATTCACAAAGGAACTCACACAATATGTACTCACTGATAAGTGGATATTAGCCCAAAACCTAGGATACCCAAGATATAAGATACAATTTCCTAAACACATGAAACTCAAGAAAAATGAAGACTGAAGTGTGGACACTATGCCCCTCCTTAGAAGTGGGAACAAAACACCCTTGGAAGGAGTTACAGAGACAAAGTTTGGAGCTGAGATGAAAGGATGGACCATGTAGAGACTGCCTTATCCAGGGATCCACCCCATAATCAGCATCCAAACGCTGACACCATTGCATACACTAGCAAGATTTTATCGAAAGGACCCAGATGTAGCTGTCTCTTGTGAGACTATGCCGGGGCCTAGCAAACACAGAAGTGGATGCCCACAGTCAGCTAATGGATGGATCACAGGGCTCCCAATGGAGGAGCTAGAGAAAGTACCCAAGGAGCTAAAGGGATCTGCAACCCTATAGGTGGATCAACATTATGAACTAACCAGTACCCCGGAGCTCTTGACTCTAGCTGCATATGTATCAAAAGATGGCCTAGTCGGCCATCACTGGAAAGAGAGGCCCATTGGACACACAAACTTTATATGCCCCAGAACAGGGGAACGCCAGGGCCAAAAAGGGGGAGTGGGCGGGTAGGGGAATGGGAGTTGGTGGGTATGGGGGACTTTTGGTATAGCATTGGAAATGTAAATGAGCTAAATACCTAATAAAAAATGGAAAGAAAAAAAAAAGAAAGATAAGAGGCCTTCTTCCTTCTTTCAAATATGTTTATGCACAAAGATTTCTTTATCCAATTCCATTTGGCTTGGCTTTCTGTTTAGTAACAGAAATGTTTGCAGGATATGGCCTGTCAAAGAGAGGAATCTGGGGCTGTTTATATCACCAAGGATTGCCAGAGAAGCTACAGTGTTCTTAGTTACATTGGAATTTCAGAAAAACAACAACTAATGCCTTATTCTATGTGTGGTCCAAAAAACAGTGAGCTCTTCACTTGGTAAATGTGTTAATCCTAGGTGGATCTAGTGTGGAGAAAGCCAGTTTCTCATTAGCAGATACAATTAGATCTCCCGGGGTGCAGAGGAATGCAGTAGCTGCCAACCATGTAGCCCATGGTTGCCAGGAATAAAACCAAGGGAGGATGAGACTATTGTGGGGCTGTTAGCATGTCACTAACTACAATAAATCTCAACTTGTTCATGTAATCTATAACATTTGGATAATTAAGAATTTACATTAGATTATCAGATTTTTAAAAAGTACTTTAGATAATTTTCTTATTTCAGAGAACAGTATAAATCTAACCTAAACTAGTATGCTCAAGAATAAGATCACTCTTCTTAACTGAAAATGCTGGGGGCAGAGCAATCTTCAGAACCCAGCTATATTAAATGTCTGGTAATTGTCTCCTGCTTGTTACACTTTTAAAATAATTTATTAATTTATTATGTACATATTTCAATTATGTGATTTTATATATGTTTACCTGTGTAAGTACTTAACGGACCTGTCTGTCATTCCCAGAGACTTCTTTTATTTCTTTTCCTGTCTTTTCTCTCCTCTGGTCTCAGGAAACCACTATTCTCTGGGTTAGCACTGTGTGCCTGCTAGGGTTAAGAACTGGGATAAAGCAAGGAGCAGTGGGGGTAAGCTGTAGGGGAAGGTCTGTGGGATCCACAGGAAATGAGAACAGAGGGGCAGTGAAGGCTTTCACAGGTCTTGTGCCAGAGAGCTGGGCATTAGCCTGGGAGATTGGATTTGGGAGAACAGAGAGAGATCTTCCATCTGCTTGCAGCCTACTTGGTTTTCTGGCTGGTATAACCAGTTGGTAACCAGGGGATGTCTGCTGAAGTTGGGTCCTGTAATTAAGTGACAAGTGAGGGAAGCCTGGTTAGTAGGGAATGATCTGTGGGTTCCATAGGAGATGTGGAAGACAGGGAAGGAAGGCTGCAGGTGGGTGTTTTGTTGCAGCAGGAGTGGTGAGCTAGTGACTGATTTTTGATAAATATACAAAGATTTTGAGATACATCCTACCTGTTCAAAACTAGTTACCTTTTCTCTATATTCTTAGGGTTTATATGCTAAATTTTATGATAATTTTACATCTACATTAAGGATGGATATTAAGTTTTTTCTCTTATTCTCTAGTCTTTCCTTAATTTGCAGGAATGATCAGCTTCAATGGATGGCTTGGAAAGAATTTCCTACTTTGGAATCTGATAAAAATCACTGGTTAAGTGACTTGATACTAAAGTTCTTTTGGATAAAAGTCTGTTAATTCTTCTGGGTATATGCCCAGGAGTGGTATTGCTGGGTCCTCAGGTAGTACTATGTCCAATTTTCTGAGGAACCACCAAACTGATTTCCAGAGTGGCAGTACTAGCTTCCAATTCCACCAGCAGGGGAGGAGTGTTCCTCTTTCTCTACATCCTCGCCAACATCTACTGTCAACTGAGTTTTTAATTTTAGCCATTCTGACTGGTATGAAGTAGAATCTCAGGGTTGTTTTGGTTTGCATTTCCCTGATGACTAAGGATGTTGAACATTTCTTTAGGTGCTTCTAAGCAATTCAGTATTCCTCAGTTGAGAATTCTTTCTTTAGCTCTGTACCCCATTTTTAATAGGGTTATTTGGTTCTCTAGAGTATAACTAGTCTAGAGTTCTTTGAATATATTGGATATTAGCCCTCTATTGGATGTAGGATTGGTAAAAATCTTTTCCTAACCTGTTGGTTGCCATTCTGTCCTATTGACAGTGTTCTTTGCCTCACAGAAGCTTTGTAATTTGATGAGGTCCCATTTGTCAGTTTTTGATCTTAGCATAAGTTATGGATGCTCTGTTCAGGAAAATTTCCCCTGTACCCATGTGTTTGAGGCTCTTCCCCACTTTCTTTTCTATTAATTTCAGTGTATCTGTGGAGGTCCTTGATCCACTTGTACTTGTACAAGGAGATGAGAATGGATCGATTTGCATTCTTCTGCATGCTAACTGCCAGTTGAATCAGCACCATTTGTTGAAAATAGTGTCTTTTTTCCACTGGATGGTTTTAGCTCCTTTGTCAAAAATCAAGTGACCATTGGTGTGTGGGTTCATTTCTGGGTCTTCAATTCTATTCCATTGATCTACCTGCCTGTTACTGTACTAATACCATGCAGTTTTTATTGCTGTTGCTTTGTAATACACCTTAAGGCCCAGGATGCTGATTCCCCCAGAAGTTCATTTATTGTTGAGAATGGTTTTGGCTATCCTGGATTTTTTTGTTGTTCCAGATGAATCTGAGAATTGCTCTTTCTAACTCTATGAAAAATTGAGTTGGAATTTTGATGAGGATTGCATTCAATCTGTAGATTGCTTTTGGCAAGATGGCCATTTCTACTATATTAACCCTGTCAATCTACAAGCATGGGAGATCTTCCCATCTTCTGAGGTCTTCAATTTCTTTCTTCAGAGACTTGAAATTCTTGTTATACAGATCTTTCACTTGTTTGGTTAGAGTCACACCAGGATACTTTATGTTGTTTGTAACTATTGTGAAAGGTGTTGTTTCCCTAATTTCTTTCTCAGCCTGTTTATCCTTTGATTTTAGGAAGGCTACTGATTTGTTTGAGTTAATTTTATATCTGGCCACTTTACTGAAGTTGTTTATCTGCTATATGAGTTCTTTGGTGGAGTTTATAATAGCAGCTTTATTTATAATACCTAGAAGCTGGAAACAACCCAGATGTCCCTCAGCAGAGGAATGAACACAGAAAAAGTGATACATTTACACAGTGGAATACTACTCAGCTATCAAAAACAATGAACTTATGAAATTCTTAGACAAATGGTTGGAACTAGAAAATATCATCCTGAGTGAGGTAAACCAATCACAAAAGAACACACATGGTATTCACTCACTGATAAGTGGATCTTAGCCCAGAAACTTGGAATACCCAAGATATAATTCACAGTTCACATGAAGTTCAAAAAGAAGGAAGATCAAACTGTGAATACTTCAGTCCTTTTTAGAAGGGGGAACAAAATACCCATGGGAGCAGATACAGAGACAAAGTGTGGAGCAGAGACTGAAAGAGAAACCATCAAGCGACTGACTTACCCACTTGGGGATCCATCACATATAGAGTCACCAAACCCAGACACTATTGTGGATGCCAACCAGTGCTTGCTGACAGGAGCCTGATATAGCTGTCTCCTGAGAAGCTCTGCCAGTGCCTGACAAATACAGAGGTGGATGCTCTCAGCCAACCATTGGACTGAGCAAAGGTCTCTAATGGAGGAACTAGAGAAAGGACCCAAGGAGCAGAAGAGGTTTGCAGCCTCATAGGAGGAACAACATTATGAATCAACCAGTACCCCCAGAGCTCCCAGGAACTAAACTACCAACCAAATAGTACACATGAAGAGACCTATGGCTCCAGCTGCATATGTAGCAGAGGATGGCCTTGTTGGACATCAGTGGGAGGAGAGGCCTTTGGTCATATGAAGGCTCGATGCCCCAGTATAGGGGAATGCCAAGGCAGGGAAGCAGAAGTGGGTGGGTTGGTGAGCAGGGGGAGGAGGAATGGGATAGGGGACTTTTAGAGGGGAAACCAGGAAAGGAGATAATATTTGAAATGTATATAAAGAAAATATCAAATAAAAAAAGTCTGTTAAGTCAGCCAAAATTACTTCTTGTCAGAGAATATTTCTATTTCACGTATTTATGTGACTTTATTTGTTTCTTCAAAATATTCAACTTTATTGGCATGAAGCTATACATAATATCACCTTATCCTATTGATATTCATGAAATTTTTCATTATGCTTTTCCTCTATTCTGATATATTCATTTTGTACTATAAATTTCCTGTTTTAGCTCCATGTTCCAAGTCACTTATATTTCATTCTTATTTTTGAAATTTTTGTAGAATTCCTATAAATTTATTTTTGATTATTTTATTTTTTAATTCATTACTTATTTTTCAAAGTTTGGAGGTAAAGTTATTTTCTTTTTAATTTATTTTTAAATCAAGTTTATACTGAATGGTTTAGGTTTTCCTTTGATTTATTAAGCTTTTTTGATATAGAATAAGGGCTATTTGTTAATTGTTTTATAGTTAAAGTACTTGTTATATGGATGGCTATGTAGAATAGTCATTAAAAATATCAATTTTGTGATATTGATTATTTTGGGTTAGGTATTTCCCCCTTTTTCCCCATTATTGAAAGATAATCATTCAAAATCTGGCTTCAGCTTTGAATCGAGATATTTCTCTTTGTAGTGAACTGTGCTGAATGCTGAGAAATAAGTGGGATTATCAAAGTGTTAACAATAAGTGAAAGTTGAGTACCCGATCTACACAAGGTATTTATACTGCCTTCTCTCAAACTCCAGGAACATTGAAGAAAAGAGGGGTTGAGGGGATGTAAGATCATTAACATTGGGGGAAAGGCTGCTGTATGTCATCTTCTGCAGAAGACACAGCCATTGAAATCATGAACTGACAGTAGCTATGGTGGCCTACTTTGGGCCTGTACAAGAATGAGCCTGTCATCAGTAAGTCATAGACAAAGGGAGGCCTCATGGGATTATACTCCAACCTATTGAACTGTTAGCTACAGGTAGATTCCTGGGGAAAGGAAGTCATTTTTCTAATTTATGTACCCACAGGCAAGCCTCCCAGGATCTAATTGACAGTTCAAAGCTCATGGTCACACAGAAATTCCTGGTTAAACTCAGTGGGTCACATGACAAAACAAAAAGATTTGGATGTGAGAAAGGGACTTAACTTAACGTAGGTAGGCAGGCTTTGAAGGGAGACGGGAGGATGGGGATGAGAATACCCAGAATGCAATATACATGTACGTATACATATGCATCATATGCAAATGCACACACACACACACACACACACACATAATATACATATATGTGTGTGTGAATGAAATTGTCAAAGAATAAATAAAAGTTTGATATCTATAAAAATCCTCTGAGCATAATTGTGCACTTATGTACTTGTTGTACATCCATAGCATTTTGGATGTATTTCCCAGGCTGCTATGAGGTGCATAAACATTTATATTTTGTTTTTATGGGTTTTTTGTTTGTTTGTTTATTCTGTAAGTCTGCATTCCAAAGGAATGCTTCCTTAGGACTTTATGAGAACCCCATCCAGTGAACTTCCTTGCATGCTAACTAAAGATGTTCATATTTTTATTATACAAACACACACACACACACACACATACACACACACACACACACGCGTGTGTGTGTGTGTGTGTGTGTGTGTGTGTGTGTGTGTGTGTGTGTGTGCAGGCATGCTTGCCTATGCAGGTACATGTTTGATGCTTGGATGTCTTCCTCTATCACTGTCACATCTCATTTTCTAAACCTTGGTCTCTCATTGAACTTGTGGCATACTATTTTCAGCAAAACCTCAGGATTCTCCTGTCCCTATGCCACAGTACTAAGGTGACAGGCCCATTCCACTGCACCTCATTTTCACATGAGTGCTGGACATCCAGACTCTGGAACTCATAATTTTACAGCATGATGTTTTCCACTGAGGTCTCCTTGAGCCTCGATTTACTGTTTTAAATGAAATATCTGAAAATGAGTTATAAATCATCAAAGCCTACACACAGTAAATCAATCATTGTGGCTTGGAGGACACTATCTCCACATGGAACACCTGCCTCTCAACCACAGAACCAGGATACTCTAGACAACATAAGAAGAGGCAAATAGAACTGCTTTCGGAGAGATCCCAACAGTGCCAATGTGAAAAGGAAAAGTAGTTGTCTCAGAGGAGAAGATGAATACAAGCCTCTGCTGGGGAGTGCTGGCTCTTAGAAGCTCATTGTGTGAATTGAGGGAAGACAAACAAAGGAAACTTACTTAAGTCCTTTGATGAAGAAGCTAGAAGTCATATTCTAATTTGTTGTATGTCTGATCATTTGTCTTGCTCTTGAGCCATTGAAAAATTTTGGTTTCATAATAATTCTGCCTAGCTAAGTTAATTTCAATATTATTAATGCTCTCTTTCCAAGACCATAAATGATATATCCTTTTATTAATAAAATCTTGGTATAGAAAATAATACCAGTAGCTTCAGGGTTATTATTGTTCAATGCCTAATGTTTGTAACATCTTTAAAACTGTTTAACTTCTCAGTGTGTCTGTTTTTAATACCTCTGTAGCTTATTTTATGTTAATGACTAGAATATATAATACCATCCCGTTGTGAAGTAAAGTAATCATTTCTCCCTTTTTGTACACTTTTAAATTACTTGGAGACAAACAGATTCCTATGTAGAAAATCAGCAAGATTTTCATAGTGTACATTACCTATTTCTTCAAAGAGAACATCTACATTTAAAGTAGAAGCACCATTAAAATAGAACTGAAGCATGTTATTTAAAACACTGTTTTTACAAGTAAGTGGTAATCATGCAGCTTATATTAGAGTCCTTTTCTCTTTCAACTGCAGCTGCTCAACATGGCATGAAATTATTTTACACCTTGAAAAAGTACTGGACTAAGAATTTTTTTCCATCAAAAGTTCTGTGATCTAAAGTTTTTTTTTTTATTTGCCTAGTTTACGGAACAATGGAATGCCTACCTGGAAGTACTAGCTGGAGGTCACCACCCTGGATGCTTTTAATTTGCACCTGGCTTACTTCTGACAAGGTACTCTTAATTGCAAACTGTTATAATTACCTGAGTATGAATGGCTACATTTACACACATCAGAGTATTTGCTGTAGGTATGCTTGAGCTTTCTATTCAGCTGATATTATTGTCCTGAGAGAATGGTTGCTTAGAGAAAATTATAAAGCAGCTCATCAAGCTAAATTGAATAATCCCTTCCATCCCAACGGCTACATCAATGCAAGCTGTGTGGTTTTGCCATCTTCTTCATGACTGGGTAGTTCTCATTTATCTCTACTTCTATTTCAACTACCTAAAACTTCATCCAATACTCTAGAAAAGTAACCTTTACAATATCTGCCTAAATATTCTAAAACAATGAGTCAGAATATCAATTGACCAAAGAAGCAGCACCTTTTTTCATTTTGTTTTTTATTCATTTGCTTTAGGTGGCTCCAACGTATAATTTTATTTTTCAAGATACTTTTTGAAATGTCCTCAAATTATAAAAACCAAAGAAAAGAAGAAAGGAAAAAAGAAAGAGAGAGAGAGAGAGAGAGAGAGAGAGAGAGAGAGAGAGAGGAAGAAAGAAAGTAGACATGTGAGGAGCACAGCCAGAGTCAGAGACACTGCAAAGCAAGTTGTTTAAATAAAGGAATAGTAGAAAAAATTACTTTGAAACCTGTTTTGTGAGCTTATCTCTCCTTAGAGTCATATAGCAAATTAAACTGTTTCTTTCTAAGCTGGAGACCTAGAAAACGGAGGCTTGAGGCCTGGTTTTACATAAGAAGAGAAGTGAGGAGGACGCTCAAGCCTTGGTTGCTGCTCTTAAAACTTACAAATCAGGAGCCTAGATATCAACCCTGTCGGAGACCTGAGAAGGATACATTTTACCAGAGTAAGCAGGAAGTACAGACCAAGCAGCTCCTTAATCTATTAAAAATGACAGAAACTTGCCAGTTACCTGGACGATCACTCCAGGTCCCTTCACAGTAATTGGGCACAGAGGTTCCAGGGCAGAGTCAATCTTTGGCCACCAGGCCCAGAAGATCTGACAGACTTTTCTCTGGAGGCAAGACTGACCTACCTGTCTAGGGAAAGAGAACAATCAACTCACCAGTATCCTGCTTGTCCACAGTTTGGACAGAGTCCTGGTGGCAGTGAGGTAAAGGGCAACTTTTCAATGGCTGGCTTGGCCACATTTAAAGTAAGCTCTAGGTGGGGTTCTTCAGTGACCCACCAACTTTTTTGGAAGATATCAGAGGGCTACTGCCAAGAGCTGGTACTTCTCGCTATTGTGGGATTTTTTTTTTTAATAAAACATTTTGAATGCCATACTCAGCAGATATCTGACGAGTTTGAGGACCATCAATCTTTTAAATATATCTAAACTAAATAAACTTGGCTTGCTTTTTAGTTACTTATTTTAGGCTAAATTTTAAAAACATATACAAAAAGCTAAGTACAGCTTATTTCTATAATTAATTACATTAGTACTGAACATGACCACAAGTATAGTTATAAACACTAAAGTATTTGATTATTATAAGGTGATTATTAACTTTCATGTCTTAGTAATCTTTATTATCAAACATGTTGTTTCTAGAAGTGTTAAACTATTAGCAAAGATATTAGCAAAGATTCACATAGATGTGAATCTTTAAGTCAGCTTTTGATAATCTGACCAGACCTTTATAACCTTGAAATTTTATTAACATACAGAGATATTTCTATTGTAAACCAGAGTTGAACCACATACAGAGTTGTAGAAAAATATAAATTTAAATTTTTGACATCTTACAAAAATTCATGCTAATCAAAAATATTTTGAAGACTTGTTGCTTCCTTAGACTAAAAAGAGATATAATGATAAACTAGGTATTCCTTATGACTGAGAAAAATTTTAATTGTTGCTTCATGCCAAGTGGTCATCTTAATATAGTAAACTCATTTGGCATGTATTCTAACCTTAGTAAAGATGGCCACCAGACATGTGGCTGTTTACATTTTGGTGAGTTCAAAGCCTTGAGGAAAGCAAGTCACGTGGTTGTTGTTTGAAACATGTTTTTTCAGTAGATCTATGTTTAAAACAAGAGTTGAATACAAGTTACATATACAGTATACTCTAAGCCAGAGTTGAATCACATATATAAGATGTTATAGCAAATTAAAATTCATATGTTTAGGTTTGAACTATAAGCTTTTGCTATAAGTTTTAAGACAAATTTTATTACATATTTTACATATTCTTTAATCATGAATCCTAATGAATTTATGAATCCCATGAGGAAAAATGTTTGCCTAGCAGTCTTAACAGGTTTCTTGAGATCAGAGCACAGAGAAATCATAGAGAAAAAAGATTTAAGAGTGGAAAGTTGTAGATTCTTAGAGATAAGAGATCATTTGGTTGTGCTGTGGCAGAAGTTGTTACAATCGTGGAAAATTTGGAATCCAAGTGTGCTGACTATAGCCAACAAACTATACTGAGGCCAAGTTGTTTTCAGTAAGACAGAGAGTTGTTTTCAATAAGACAAAATATCTGAGTTCAAGAAAAGAATTGCGTCCAAGGAGGAAATGAGGAAGTGCTACAAAAAGAACTCTGACTTAGGGAGAGTTAGACAGCTAAGAGACAGGAACTTCACCAGAGTGTGGGTTCCAATACTGCGGAAGTCATTAAGGCATAGAGAAGCTGTAGGACTTAGGAGCTCCTGGGAAAAGGCAAGGAAACTAGAAACTTATGAGCCAGGAGGGTACAAGGAGAGGTAGACCAAATAGCTCCAAGAGGAGGGGCAAGGAAAGGGTCACAGACCCAGGAACATAGAGAAAGCTTCTAGAGGAAGGTTAAGAAAGTTCTAGGAAAAACATGAGGGTAGCAATCCATGATGAAGTGGAGGAGGTTAAGTGTCACAGTAACAAGAATTTCAATCTGGAGTATTCCCAAGTGGCCTGAGAGAGTTGTCAGAGTGAAATGCCTCACATCACAAAGGAGATGTGACTCTCACATGCTGAGGGCCAGCTATGGTGAAAGGAAGCTTCCAGACACATCAGTGTGGCTTTCCAACTAAAGTTACTCAAAGCAAGGAGCTCCTTATCAGCCTTTCCTAAGTAGAAATATAGAAACAAGTGGTTAAGGAGAAAACATCAGAAGAGGTACAAGTGTATTTGTGAAAGTCACTTTTATTCTCTTTATGTAATTTATGTCTCAGAGGCTTAATGCTAAATAAGCTTACCCTTTTTAGTTCTTTCTGAACTTTGTCTTGGTGGTTCAACTCAGCTATTCTGTCTCAAACTCCTCCTTAAGCCCACTGATTGAATCTGGATTCTTTCACCTTCTTTCTGAATTGCTCTGCTCTGCCTCAAACTAACTCTGGCAATTTGTTCTAATTTTCTGACTTCTAATTCTCTGGATTCAACTACCTCTGCTGGCCTACATTGAACTGTATAACTTGAGGAATTAACTCAACTCCTCTGCACTGCACTAAGTGTACTGACTCCTTACTGACTGACTGAACTGACTTCACTCAACTGAACTCGATGGACAGAACAAACCTGACAGACTCTCTTTCACTGTACTGTTCTTGAATAACTTTTCTCTTCTGTGCTGTTCTCTTGGAAGTTGGATATATCCTCTCTCTGACTCATTCTTTCAAATCTTTCTCAAATTGGTGAATTTGTCTGCCCTCCAATTAGAAGTCACTTTCCAACATGGCTGTTTCCTTCTACAAACTAATTTTACCATAAAGGTTTGTACTAAGGGCATGTCTTTATTCCATTCAGATGGATCAAAGGTGTGTGGTCTTTCGGCAGAGCAGTCATGTTGCTGAATTGAATTCTTCTACATGTCTTAGTAAATAGAATCGGTCACATATTGGGGTCCAGAAGGTCAGAAAGGTCAGAAGAGGAAGATGTTTACATTGTGGGTGGCCCAAAATAGTATTGTGGGGAGAGAGGACACTGAGTAGGTGAAGAGAGATGGATGTTTAGTTAAGGTGGTAGGAAGAAGCAGCTGAAGAGGCATATGTGTGTGTGTGTGTGTGTGTGTGTGTGTGTGCATACACACACATCCATCCATCCATCCATCCATCCATCCATCCATCCATATATCCCTTAGGATAGTCAGATCAACAGCTTGATTCTCCGCAGCAAGTTCTTTGGGAGGGAACTAATTTAAGCCATTCCCAGGGTTTTGGCACCAGATGAATGAAAAGAAAATGAAGTTAAAAGAAAAGGAAAGGACATGACTGGTCTGAGGTATGGTGGAGGAGAAAGTTTATTATAGATATATTATAGATATGTGTGAGAGCAGAGGAAGAGTCTGAAACATCTGGAAGAGTCCACTGTGGAGATGACCAGACTGAGCTGGTCCATGTGTGTGTGTGTGTGCGGGGGGGGGGGGGGGGGAGGAAGAAGGGAGAGAGGGAAACCAGGTACAGCAGCCAGACACGTGGTAAGATAGTTTGCAAAGAACAGACATGTGGTATTTCTCTGGAGGCATCCTGAGAAAAGAGAATATGTTTTACTAGAACAGATGCTTGAGAGAATATGTGATATTTGGAAAGGATATAAATATAGTCCAACAGATAGTATGCCTTGCCATTCTTTGCTGATCATTGTTGAGCTTTGCTGAAGCTGGTCTTTGCTGTCTATGCTGTGTGGTATTGATACGTCTTACCAATCTTTATTGGTCATCATCTGTCATGATTACATAGAGAGAAATACACCAAAAATCTTCTGGTGCTGTTCTGGTGGCTTCTTAACATTTACCCAAACTCAGGTCAATTGGCAGAGCCTTGCGGTTTCTTCTGGATCAACCCGCTCTGGCTGATTCATGAATAATGTTTGCAAGTGGATCAGGCTGCCACTGCTGATACATGTGAACTGAGCTGCTGATATCCTGACAAAACAGATTAGATTAGCTCCAAAGAACTATTTCTAAACAGGTCCACAACCTTCCTTGCTCTCTTAGCCTTTTCTTTCCACTACCTCTGGTGGGTGGTAGGCTAGAAGGGAGGTTAAAGCATTTAAGAATATTTACTAAAAGGAGGCTTAGAAAAAATCAAAGCCTACAGATATGCCAGCTATACATCTGTAACAGGGAGGGACTAAGGGTAGTGGGAGAACCTGGAAGCCATGTCCACTTTGATATATTAAATAAGAACCTCAGCTATTTGTTCCAGGTTTGAAATTTAACAATTTCTTGTTTATATTAAATTTACCATAGACTTGATAAAGTCGAGGAGTCAAGTGGCTACTACTTTGAAAGTTATCTCCAATCTCTGTAAATATGTATGTATGTATGTATGTATGTATGTATGTATATATATATATATATATACATATATATATATATACACACACACAAAAAAAATATCACCTAGTGCTTTTAATGGCATATTTTTAAAATATTGGCAGCCCGTCTTTAAATAAATACATTTAAAGTTAAACATTAGGTATTCAGGGATGACCTCAGAGATTCAAGGCCTCTTCAATAGCTCAAATTTTATATTTTGTTAGAAAGTAGTTATGTATTTGACCAGGAATGCTATCTCTCAGGCAAGTGTAAAACAAGTGAACAGATCAATAATGTTACTTGAAAGATTCTAAAATAAGGTATCAGGCTAACTATCTAAATACAAACAGCAAACAAGGTAATTCATGAATGGCAGTAAACATGAGATAAGCCTATCTGCTGGCTCAGGATGCCACTCTGTGACAGCTGCCAGACTGCAGTGTAGGGTGAGGAGCACTTACAGAGTCTGGAGGTGTCTGGCAGAGGAGGTCAGGGCATCCAGGGTTCCCAGAGAAAAGAAGTAGACATGCTAGGGGTATGAACAGAAAGAAACACCTTCTTCTGAGGGATGTTCTTCAGGTATTTAGCAAACAAATCAGTACATATACACTAGGAACCTGTTTGGGTAGGGAGCCACCTTGAAAGAATAAGAATAATAATAAAACCCTGACAAGTTGAACACAGCCAGAAATACTGAGTGTCCCATAAACCAGATTGGAAAACCTCATAATTTCTGAACACTGAGTAGATTCCTTAGGAGGACATTGCTTAATTGGTACAAACTTCATAATTCTAACTAAACTGTCTTGTGGCCTCACATATCAAATTAAAAAATAAGCACTATAAAGGAATGTGGTAGATATTCAGGATGAAATACTGTTTATAAAAGGAGAATCATTCACCTTTGTGGTGAATGTGTATGGTTCTGGGCATTATGCTAAGTAAAATAAACGAGTACACAGAAGACAAATGTTTTATAACCTCAGTGATAACAGTGGAGTCTGAAACCACTGATTTGATAAAAAACAGAGTTGTGGATGTTGGCAGGTTGATAACTTGTTAAAAGAACATAAAATTAGTGTTATGAGAAATAAATTCAAGTAATCTAATATACCCCATGGTAATTACTGCTTAAGATGATATAGTCTATTCCAGGAAAATTCTGTGTGTGAAGACCACGACTTAATAACAAAATGGTGACTTAATATATATGTTTAGATTAAATTCTGCACTATGTATGTATATTGGAAAGTATCATTTTTCATATGATAAATATTGCTTTAAAAGTTATTAATTAACTCCATAGTTCTTAATATGACCTGGTTAGTGCCCCAGTAATCAAGGCAACGTTCTAAGGATTTATTTAATCAACTTTAACAGAATTACTGGGTGAATTACCCCTAATCTATTTTTCTATATGCTAGGCTGTTAATTCCCCAGCTGTGCTTCCCAAATACTTGCTATTTAAGTCTCATGGCTGTGTGTGTGTGTGTGTGGGGGGGGGGGGGGGTTAGTCACTTTTATTTAACCAATAGATTTAAATTTGGAAGCAAGGTTTACACAACATAGGCTGATATATGTGAGAATTCACTCTTTTGGGGGCAACCAGATCTTGAGGTTCAGAATTTAGCATTTGGATACACAGTACCAGACCAATTCCAACAGTTAAACACATACAAGCTTATTTACAAGTTAATGAAAAATGAAGAATGAATGGGTAGATTTCAATGATCTCACGTAATGTACAACACACACACAATATGTTAAGTTTCAAACCTGGAACAAACAGCTGAGGTGCCTATTTAATATATCAAAGTGGAAATGGCCTCCAGGTTCTCCCAGAAACCTTCAGTCCCTACCTCTTACAGAGCACAGCTGGCATACTCTGCCCCTTGTACCTTTGCCTTCCTGGTGCTGCAACCAGTTTCCCCCTCTCCTGTCTTCCTTCCCCTCCTCCTTTCACTACATGGACCAGCTCAGTTTGGTCATCTCCATACTGGACTCTCTCATGTTGTTTCTGACTCTGGCTATGCTCTCCCACATATCTATAATTAACTTTCTCCTCCAACATACCTAAGAGAAGTCATGTCCTTTCCTTTTCTTTTTATTTCATTTTTCATTCGTCTGGTGGCCAAGCCCTCAGTCCAAAAACGGCTGGCCAGGAGCTATCTGGGCATTTAGGGTCCCTCCTGGCAACTGGAGAAACTCTTTACTAGTAAATATGTTGGTGTGTGTTTGTGAGCTTGCTTCCACAAACCGTGGGACTGGTGTGGCCAGAGGCTAGCTCCACATGGTGGGCCATAGTGGCACAGCTATGTGGTAGAAGTCTGTGAGTCTCTCAGCAGCTGTGATGGTCTGTGGCAGTGGTGGAAATCTACATGGTAGATGACAGCGAGTGTCAGCAGATGGAGTCCACGTGGTGTAGCAGTAGCTGTAGGCGGTGATGGCGGTGGCAACAGTCCACATAGAGTCAGTTCTTCATAGTCATGCCAGCTCCCCTGCATAGCAATACCCGAGTCACCCGATGTTGTGATCATTGTGTGGCTCCAGAAAGACTACACCAGGCCAAACAGTTCCATGTGAGGTTTATTGAGAGAGAAGGGCAAGGTGGTGGCAAAAAGAGAAGTGGGGAAGAAAGAGAGCAAGATCAGAGGGTCTTCCTTTTATATGATGCAGATAATGACATAGTCACAGGTGGGAGGTGAGCCAAGTAGATTCAGGGGAAATGGTGACTGTTGCCTTGACAACAGTTGTACAGGTTGCACTGTTGCCTATGTGCGATGTCAATGGTTTCAGAGGTCCTGGTACCAACAGTAGCCACTTGACTTCATCAATTCAGTTGTAATACAGCCAATTACTGGAGAATAGAGGTAGATGGGGCTTTGGTTACCAGGCTGTGGGTCATAGGTAGGTATCACAAGAAAAGAGAAAGAGGAAGAAAAAGAAGGAAAGAGGAGAAGGAGGAAGAAGGAGAAAGAAGAGAGAACAGGACATCTCCTTTAGACATGATGAACCAGAAGCACATGATAAAAAAGAAGGTGAAGAGGAGGAGGAATGGGAGTAAGAGGGAAAGTAGGAAGACGAGGAAGAGAAGGGAAAAACAGAAACAAAGGAAAGAAGGAAGGAAGGAAGGAAGGAAGGAAGGAAGGAAGGAAGAGAGGAAGGAAGGAAGGAAGGAAGGAAGGAAGGAAGGAAGGAAGGAAGGAAGGAAGGAAGGAGGAAGGAAGACAGATAGGCCATAGTGAACAAAACAAGGCTATGGAATAAATGCTATGCAATCACTAATTGTATTTCTAAATGCTGGTGATGAATAAATAAAGCTGAAGTTGGAAAACAATATAATAGCAAGGAAAATGAATTTATATAATAAAAAGCATTTTGGCCTACTCACAGATTATACCATATTGTAGAAAGAAATTAACTTCCCAAATTCATGTAGCCACATAATATGTTGCTGATCCAAACAATTCATAGTGTTATTGTTACATACATTGACCCATAAATATAGTGAAATCCAAATTAAAATCCAAGAAGTCTGTCTCCCTGCCCCCTGATAATTGATTCCAAAATTCAGATTGAATTGTGAAGGACCTCTAATAAATAAAAAGAACTTGAACAGAAAAAAAGTGAAGTTAAAAGTTATCCTTTTGGCATTAATTTTTATGCAAGTTAATACATGTAGATTTAATTTCTTTCTTCTGCATGTGGACATCTCACTTTCCCGGCACTATTTATTTCAAATACTTTCTTTTCCTCTAGTGAGAGAAGTTATGTGTGCTCATGTTTGGAGGACCAGAGTTTCATTCATGGTACCCACATGGTGGCTAACAATCACCTGTGACTCCAGCTCAGGGACAGAGCAAGTCCTGTGCCCTTTGCTGGCTACCTCAGGCACCAGATTAGCATGTGGTACACCTGTTGGCATGTATCCAAAACATCAATACACATAAAATGAAGTTTTAAAAAAAATGAGCAAGACCACAGAATTGAACAGTCACATACCAAAGAAGACTTATACGTGGCAAATACATGAAGAGGCATTAGAAAGATGCAAATTAAAGCCACATACATCCTGGATGTAGCCAAAGTGGAGAGAGTTGGGACACACCAAGTGACAGAGAATGAAAAGAAGCAGATGTCTTCACATTCTGGTAATTTGAATGTAAAAGGGGATAATTTTGTAAAACAGCTTTCTGTCTTTAGGGTTGCAAGCTCACACTTTAACTCCAGGGTCAGCTCACTTTGACCCAGAAACCCTGTGGAGCAGTACTGTTCTTGCAAAACTTCATACAGTGATTCTCTCTCTTTTTTTAAAGTTTTTATTTATTTATTTTATGTATGTGAGTACAGTGTAGTTGTCTTCAGACACACCAGAAGAGGGCATCAGATCCCATTACAGATGGTTTTGAGCCACCATGTGGTTGCTGGGGATTGAACTCGGGACCTACAGAAGAACAGTCTGTGCTCTTAACCACTGAGCCATCTTTCCAGCCCTACACAGTTATTCTAAGCCACTTTATTTTCAGTAGCCCTCAAGACAACATAACATAAATGTTTGTCAGTAGGTCAACAAACTAACAATTGTACTAAATACAACACACACAAGTTAATTGTAGTCAACAATAAAAAGAATTGAGCTCTTGACATTACGCCAGTACAACAATGAATCTCAAAAAAACTGTTTTATAAAAATGACCAGCACTCTCCTTCCAGGCTATCTATTCTATTTAAATAAAATTGTGAAAGAGAAAATTAATTAGTAGTGACAAAAATCAGATCATTCAAAGATGTAAACAGGAGATGAGGAGATAGGTGAGACTGGGTTGGAAGGAAGAGTTATGAATTCTAAAGGTTATATACTTATGACCTTGGTTCTAATAGTCATCTCATGGGTGCATATATTCATCAGAACTACAGAAATAAAATTTGTATATAAATTAGGTTTGTTTTATATTGATTTTTCGTGATAAGCTCATTTTAAATATCGGTCCTTCTGGAACTTATTACTTTTCAAAATCTCTGGTGAACAGTTACATGGAGAGAGAAAGGGCAAGTACAGCTTTTCCTGCTGTCAGGGAGATGAAACACCACAGTGCTCAGGTTCCTTGGATTTGTACTTAATCTGGGCTCTATAGCTAGACTCCAGTGGCCTTGCCCTAGGGATCAGTGGAGCCTGGGGTTGGGAATTTTCACAGGTCTGGCTGAGCCATAATTTTGGATGAGACTCTAATAACCTCTTATAGTGAACAGTAAAAGCAGAAAATCCAAGTTCACTTACAGGCCCATGATTTATGATCAACTCATGTCATTTAACTTTTTCAATTGTAAAGATTTAACATCTTTTTGGTCTAAGTTTTAAGTGAAAAAAGAAACCTGCTATGTGTTTATAATGATTGGTAATGAAAATCAGTTACTTGTGCGATTTTGAATTTCTACTTTGTGTTGAACTTAATTACACATGGCATTAAGAAACAGCTGCTTACGGGCAGATCCTGCAGTGAGTGAGCACTATATGGAACAGTTCTGACAACTTCTGTATCTATGTAGTTCCCAAGCCTATAACACTAATGTAATTCTTTCAGCCGTATACCTTAAAGCCTAGCTAAAAATGTCTGTTCATTGAAGAACATACATTTGCAATTCAAAATTAATATTCTGTCCTTTATAGTCATTTATTTACATGCACAAGACTGAAAAAAATTAGTCTGCTGTCCACCATACATGTTCTTGGAAAAGGAATGTGACATTGTCTTCCCTACCTTTCTTCATGTCCACAATTTCTTTTCAGATCTTGTTAGGGCCATATTTCCCATAGTTTTACACTTTCCTCAGAGTTTTCATTTATTCAGTCGTCTCCTTGCATGGTACAATGGGCTTGCTGTCTAGTGTTCTAAACACAAGTTGGCAGGTATGTGCCTTATAGGAAAACTATGACTATAGTCTTAGATTCCTTTGGACTTAAGCTCTAGAGGTGCTTGCCATAAGAGAAACATTAATAGATAATAACACTGCACAGCCACAAACAAACAAACAAGAAAAATGCAAAACAAAAACAAAGAAACCCATCCTTTGATCTGCCTATGAAAGCCCCCCACAAACAACTTTTTCAATAGCATATGTCTTCGGGTTTCCATTGATGTGAAGAGACATCATGACCAAGGCAACTCTTATAAATGCATTTCAATGGGGAAGGCCTACAGTTTCAGAGGTTTAGTCCTTTATCATCATGGCAGGAATCATGGCAGCATCCAGACAGACAAGGAGCTGGAGATACTGAGAGTTTTACATCTTGTTTTGAAGGTAACCAGTAGAAGCCTGGCTCTTCTGTAGGCAGCCAGGAGGAGGGTCTCTTCTGTGCTGGGCAGATCTTCAAAGCTCTCCCTCACAGTGACATACTTCCTCCAACAAGGCCACACATACTACAGCCAGGCCACACCTCCTAATATTTCCACTCCCCAGGCCAAACATATTCAAACTACCCCAAGAATACTAGATGGCACTTTTGTGAGGCTGAAAGCAAAGTCATGGCTACATTACCCGGCTTTGGGTACATGAACTCTGTGCTGAGTAGCTTATATGTTACAAAAGGCCATGCAATGTGAGAAAATCTGAAACTGTCGAATAAGGAGGGTTCTGTAGATTGTGATGATAAAGAAGCATCTCAAAAATACCTGTGAAGTGTTAGGGGGCTGCAGGAGTCTGCACCAGGTCCTCAACATACATTGTATAGCTTTCAGTTTAGCATTTTTACATTACTGCCAAGTGTGTGAAAAGGTAGGCCTCTGATTCTTATGCCTTCTTTGTGCTCTTTACTTTTGTTGGTCTGCCATGTTCGATTTTGATTTGTTATATTTTTGTCTTGTGTTATTCTATTTTATCTTGGTATGCTTTCTTATTATTTAGAAGCCTGTGTTTAACTGAGAGACAGATAGGAGTCTGGACAAGTCGAGAGGAGTAGAGGAAACTGTGATCAAGTTATTTTGTATGAGAAAAGAGCCTATTTTTAATAAAATGGGAATGGGGAAGAAAATAACAAAATGTTGATGTGCTATGTAAGAGAAAGGACAGTGTTCAGCCCTGATGAGAGTCAGCAGTGTAGCAGGACATGGCACAAAGGCTATAGAATGCATGTAGTATGTTAATTACTGAGAGTGCTGTGACCAGATCATCACCACAACCCAATCTTAAGTTTCCTTCAGGAGTTTAGGGCCCCCTAGAATGTAACTTCTGCAAACAATGAAAAGAAATCAAATGTATTTAGCAGATGATTTATCTCCACAAATTTGCTATCTCTTTTCACTGAGTAATCTTCTTTATATCTGCTAGACATTTATTTACCTGAAGAATATAATTAATTTTTGTGAAATCCTTGTTTGTTTTATGTAATAACAATAAAATAATTTGTTTTTTGTGCACAGATAACTAAAATATCTCTGGACTGTAGATAATTAAAATTTAAAACTTCTGTTCTTTGTGGTCTGTAATACCTAGTTTTGTAATTTTCTGGTAAACATTAGAGATGGCTGAGGGAGGGTGCTTACTTTCTTGAATAGGTCATTACTCTTAGAGACTGTTAGTCTATGGATTTAGAGAACAGAAAAATTAACATTAATCCTGCCTTTATCAGCTTCCTATATTGTATGTGCTTGTCAGTGTGAGAATAAGCTAGTAGAAATTGTCACCAGGCTGCTCTGTTGGTGGATTATTGCACCTTTGTTTCAAGACTTAGGAGCATATCGGGTAAGGGACTATTGGGGTCACTTGCTATGGTTCTTTTTGCTTTCTGTTCTTACCGTTTTCTGTGGTCTTGGCTCTTACAGCCAAGTTTTAAGCAATTCATAATATAGAAAGATGTGGATTCCCTGAGCAGGTAAATGAGATCACACGGTATATTAAGATGCTAAGAGATTCGTTTCAGTTTTTTAAGTTTAGTATTAACCATCTGCTAAGATAGAGCTGTAGAAGTAGCCATATGTTTAGGTTGTTTTTCTCATCCAACGTATGTAGTTTGTTAGAACCTTTAGGTTCTATTTTACAAATATCTCATGGAGTACTTAACGACAATCACTATTACTAATTCAGACCCTTTATTTTCTGGAATTTTATCATAATGAAGAACAACAAAAATGTCCTTGTATCACATTAAACATTTTAATCAATGGTTTTGTTTAGTTTTTAATTATTCAATAAATTCAGTAGCATTCAAAGCATTTACATATGTAATATATGTAAAATTGAAGCACATTATTTTCATTTTCCAAAAGATCCTACTAATTATATATTTGGCAAGCACATGGCATTTTATGCTGAACTTGATAAAAACTGCTAAATTGACTTTTTACTTTACTTAAAAAACTTTTGTTAATCTATTGTCTAGAGCATAATGTTTAATTTATTGGTTTATAGTTTTGTACACTTCCAATATAGTTGTCATTCTTAGTACTTAAGAAAAAAAAATCTTGGATTTTTTTGAACACATCCATATTCATAATAGTATGATTCACAATGCACAAAAGATGGAAGCAACTTGATTGTGCACAGAGGTATGAGTGTGTAAATGGTACCATATGCATGCACAACAGATTGTTGCTCAGTCTTAAACAGGAGTTTTGTCACAGGTTACTGCATGGATGATACTTAATGAAATGATGCTAAGAGAATAAACTGAGCACAAAAAGGCAAACATTGTTTTATTCCACTTGTGTGCTTTACCTAGAATAGTTAAACTCAGAAATAACGCAGAATAAGATTGTCAGAGAAGTAAGAAAAAGAGAAATGGACGTTTTGTTGTATGGATAATAAAAACCTTGATTGAGGAAGACATGAAATTTTTTGAGTTGCTTGTATAGCAAAGTAAATAAACTTAACTCTTTTAGTAGGTAGACGTAAAACTATTTTAGATGGAATGAGTTATATAATAAATTATATATCATATATAATACATATAGTATAATGTTTCTTTTTTCTGTGACAGAACATGTAACAAAAGCAACTCAAGGAAGTGAATGTTTACTTTGGCTCGCAGTTCCATGTGCTGTCAGTCATGGCAGGGTAGTAAACATCAGAAACATGAAGCAACTCGCCAAATTGTAGGTGCCGTTAAGAAGCAGAAGATGACAGTCAGTACCCAGTTTCTGTCCTTTTCACTTAATTGGGGCCTCAGCCCATGTCCCATCCAGCTGGACCCAGTTATTCGTGAGTGCAAGGGGGACCGCAAACCTGAAAGAGAAATGAGCAAGAAAGAAGAGTAGAGACCAAGGAGGATTCCTGTCAAGGTCTCAGTTTATTGGGCTGAAACGCCAGGTTATAAGTACACAGAGAGGGGAAATAGGGAGGGGCTGAGGGGGAATTAACAAAGAACAAAGAAGTGGGCATCTGGGAACATGAAGGCCGAATTCAGACTGCAGGTAGGAGGCACTCTGAGTCTTATCTCAGGAATGTAGATTCCTCCTTAACAGTCCTTGGTCTCAGCACATAACTCATGTCCTTAGAAGTCTTGGGAGTCAGGAAAAGATAAGGAAGAGGGGACTATAATTCAGCTTTTAGTGTCTCTGGTGCCAAGAATAGGTAGGGAGGAGGAGGAGGTGACCGGCTCCTTAACACAAGGCCATTTGGCTTATTAGGGTGGGAAACTGAGAAAGGCTTACTTTCTCACGGTATGGTCTCCAACAAGCCCATGCAATGGTGTGACTGCATTTAGGCCAGCCATTTCCACCTCACTTGTACTTTATTGAAAAGACAGAAGCTTGTCTTTTAGATGACTGCACATCCTCTCAAATTAAAAGTCAACATACTATTCAATGTACATTTTCTATAATCAATTTATTATAAAAGATTGATCAGGTGTTTACTAATTAGCAGCATATAATAGTGTTTTTAAATACATTTCAACCTAAAATATCTTTCTACCATTAAAATATTTTGTAAACATATGAATACAGTTTGGGTTTTAAGTAGATCTGTCTGCTTTGGGTGTACATATTTATTTTATAAACCCACAAATGCTATGTTACTCATTTATTAAATTAAAATCCTTGATCAAGAAGTATAACAAGTTTTCACTTCTACTTAACTAAATGAGAAAAAAAATATGGTGGATGATTTTAATGCTGTTTTTTATGACCTGACACTTTCCTTCCTTTTAAAGGATTATCAATTACAGTTTAATTGTTGCTTATCTGCATTTTGATAAAAATTGTCTTTTGCTCTAGATGCAGTAGTTTGACTATCACTGAGTACAATTCTAAAATTCTTCTTGGCTTCTTGCTCCCTTTGTGACTTACAATCTGAATGTTTTCCAAGCTTATGCTTTATATTAACGCTGTTGCCAGTATAGGCTCTGATTTTCATCTTTTCCAGCACTTAGAAGTTTAGTCTCATATCTATAGAAGCAGGCCAAATTACTCAGGGCCAAGCCTTATAAGTAATAACTCACATTTAAAAGTGTTATTGCATAAATTAATGTGGTTTCATCCATTGATTCATTTTTTACCCCCTCCCAGGTACTTCAACACAAATAAAGCACACACACACACACACACACACACACACACACACACACACACCTTAACGTAGCCTTTATGAACATGGTAGAGCATTCACTAAAGAGAAAATGAGTAAAGACAGTTATAAAGCCCGGCAGTACTGGTACATGGGTTTAATCCCAGCACTCAGGAGGCAGAGGCAGGTGGTTTTCTGTGAATTTGAAGCTAGCCTCCTCTATGGAGTGAATTCCTGGACATCCAAGGCTACACAGAGAAATCTTGGTTCAAAAAAAAAAACCCAATAAATAAACAACTGAACAAATAAATAAATATATAAATCTAAAAAAACAATGAAAGGACATAATATAAAACATTTCAAGATGTGAAAGTGAAAATATAATAATAAAAATAAAACTGAGGGAAATCTGAAAATGAAAAATTTAGGAACCTCAGAGGCAAGTCTCACCAATGGAATGCAGGAGATGGAAGAGAGAATTTCAGGCATTTAAGATGTGATAGAAGAAATGGATATATTTGTCAAAAAAAATCATGTTAAATCTAAAATACTCCTGATTCCACAAAATTCCAGTGGAGAATTTAGTTAAAGCATGCTGTGAGGGAATACTGAAGTTGTGAAGGTTTTGATTTATACAATAAAGTTGTAAGGGTAAGAGGAGAAAACAAAGGTAGTAGAGGTGGCACTCTCTGTGGAGGTCCATGGTGTCTGAGAGACCCATGGAGGCTCTGAAGGATAACACAGCAGCAGAAAAGGAATTTTCAGATCCCATAATAGTTCCAGAACAACCAAGAAAAATAAAAGGAAGTCTTATGGGAAGATGCTTTTAAAAAGTGGACTCATAAAATTGGAAAGAAAGATGTCAGATCAGAGCCAAGAAACAGGTCAATATTAAAGAGGGCTGGCTCTAGGCCCACCAGTCAGCTCCCCAAATGGAGCAACTGAGGCAGGTGGCACTCCATGCTGCTTGCCCAGCTGGTTGGTGAAAAGCATGGGGCAAGAGTGCTGCACACAGCCTACAAGCAAATAGTCATATCCCACTGCAGACACAAAGGAAGTGTGGTGTGTGGCAGCCTAGAGTTCCCACAGTGGAAACATGTCATTATTGCATGCTGGACTGAGAGTTCTCACAGGCGATCCTGTACGTAGAGGTGTAGGGATTATTGAACTAACCAGACAAGGCAGAGAAGGAGAAACCCTGCCATTGAAGGGAGTCCTCCATAAAGAGCCAAGCCCCAGACAGCTATTTGGTAAGTGGTAGATTTCTCCCTTAATTAGAAGTTTTTCCACCATGATCCATGTTCCTGTTGACTGTAAAGGGCAAGGAAGATAGTTTTGTTTTGGTATTGATGACTGTAGATTCAGTTGAAAATGAAGGACATTAAAGATCTCTGTGACAACTCTTCCCCTTCCCCAAATTAACAGTCTCTATTAGACATTAGGCCATCAAAAAGAGCACTTTAAAACTGCAATAAGGCTCTTAAGCTCTCACTTTTCTTACTCTCATGTCTATCTCTCTTTTCCCCCCTTCCGTCGCCCCTTCTCTTCACATGGCCATGGCAGGCCTCTCTCTTTCTTTTACCTTCTCTCTTTCTCCCTGCCTTTCTACAGTAAAGCTCTAAAACCATAAAAAAATTGCAATAAGGATGCTGAAATGTAGCTCTTCACAGTCGATGGTTTCTGGTGGGGAATAGGTGGGGAAGGATTCCACTCTCTTTAAGGAGCTGGCCACTAGGAGTTTGGCCATGATCCAGTGAGTATATGGACTACGCAAATTAAACTTTTTTTCTTTCTTTTATGGGGGAGGTCAAAAGGGTATATGAGCAGATCTGAAATGACTGGGATAAAGTGTAATAAAGGTTTCACTATGTGAAATTCCCAAATAATCAATAAAAACATTATGAAAAAAAACTAACAAAAACAAAACAAAACAAAACAAAAAAACCTTCAGATTCAAAACTTCTAAGAAATCTAGAGAAATTACCCAAGGAGCTAAAGGGAACTGCAACCCTATAGGTGGAACAACAATATGAACTAACCAGTACCCGGGAGCTCTTGTCTTTAGCTGCATATGTATCAAAAGATGGCCTAGTCGGCCATCACTGCAAAGAGAGGCCCATTGGACTTGCAAACTTTATATGCCCCAGTACAGGGGAACGCCAGGGCCAAAAAGGGGGAGTAGGTGGGTAGGGGATTGGGGGGGTGGGTATGGGGGACCTTTGGGATAGCATTGAAAATGTAAATGAGGAAAATACCTAATTTAAAAAAAAAGAATTAGAGTAGGAATTGAGGAGGGGAGACCGGGCCTGAGGAGGGGGGTGGATCAGAATATATTCTATTTAAATCAAATCTATTTACAATTAAAATAAGTTAAAGAATAACCAAAAAAGAAATCTAGGACACTATGAAGAGATCAAATCTAAGAATACTAGGAATCAAGGAATACGTACAAACCCAAGTCAAAATAACAGAAAATAATTTCAACCAAATTATAGAAGTAGATTTCCTTACCTAAAGAAGGAGATGCTTATCAAGTTACAAGAAGCATATAGAATACTCAGTAGCCCGGGCCAGAAAAGAAAGACCCTTCACAAACAGTAATCAAAACACAAAATGAACAGAACAAAGAAAGAATATTAAAAGCTGCAAGTCAAAATGTTCAAGAAAGATATAAGGGCAGGGTTATTAGAATAACACCTGATTTGTCTATAGAGATCCTAAAAGCCAGAAGGGCATAGAAATGTATTCTATAGACTCTAAGAGAACACACGTCAGCCCAGGCTGCAAGAACCCACAAAACTCTCAATCAAAATAAGTAGAGAAAATAAGACATTCTGTGATAAAACAATTTTAAACATTATCTATCTACAAATGCAGCACTATGAAAGGTATTTCAAGATGAATCAACAAATACTGCTCATTGATATTACACAGCATTGATGGTCTCAATTCCTCAATAAAACACACAATCTAACAGAACATATATAAAAATAGGAGCCATCCTTCTCCTGCATCCAAGAAACATACCTTAAACTCAATGACAGACATCACCTCAATTTAATAGATAGGTAAAGATATTTACCTATCTAAAAAGAAAGCTGATGTAGACATTTTAATATTTGACAAAATAGAATTCAAACCCAACATAATGAAAGACATATATGCTCATCAAAGAAAAAATTTCACTAAGAGGATTTTGCAATTCTTAACATCTGTGAAGCAAATACAAGGATAACCAAGTTTGTTAAAGAAACAATACTACAATTGAAATTACGTATTTCTCACACTGAGAATGTGAGACGTCAGTATCAAATACAAGATAATAAACCTTCACTGAACCTCATGGAACTTTATCCAAAACTGATCACATTAGTGGACACAAAACAAGTCTTAGTAGATACAAGAAAAGTGAAATAACTCCTTGCCTTCTATATGGATTAAAGCTGGATATTAACTGCAATAGAAACAACAAAAATGTTATGTATCAATGGTAACTGAAAAATTCACTACAGAATGAAAAAGGAGTAAATATAAAAGTTAATCAAACAAACAAAAAAATCTAGAATTAAATGAAAATGAATGCCTCACATATACTAAGTTATAGGACACAATAAAAGTGGTTCCAGAGGCAAGTGCCTACATAGTAAAATGGAGAGCTCTCATTTGAGTAACTTAATAGGGCATCTAAAATTTGTATAACAAAAAGAAGTAATCATACTCAAAGGGAGTAGGAGGCAAAAACATCATCATCTCAGGGCTGAAAAAAAGGACAAAGTATCAATGAAAGAAACACATAGTTATTTGGAAAAAAAAATCAGCAATGGTAAAGAAATTTTAATCCAGCAACATGGCTGCTGTGGAAGGAATCACATCCAAAGATCTTCTAGGTCTATATTATCTGGTTGGAATGACACACCTTTAATCCCTCTGGCTGGGATATGGGCACAGACATGTTCCGAATATACATTTTTAATCCCAAACAATGAAGGAAAAGTTAGTTTGTAGAAGGAAGCAGCCATGTCTGAAAGTGATATCTAATTTAGGGGCAGACAAAGTGATGAATCAGAGAAAGATTTGACGGCATGAATCAAATATAGGATACACTCAACTTTCATGAGGAAGGACAGGAAAGAGGTGACTTAAGAGAGCAGCAGAAATAGAGAAAGAAAGAAAGAAAGAAAGAAAGAAAGAAAGAAAGAAAGAAGAGAGGAAGAAAGAAAGAAAGAAAGAAAGAAAGAAAGAAAGAAAGAAGAAAAGGAAGGAAGGAAGAAAGAAAGAAAGAAAGAAAGAAAGAAAGAAAGAAAGAAAGAAGAAAGAAAGAAAGAAAGAGAAAAGGAAGGAAGGAAGGAAGGAAGGAAGGAAGAAAAAGAAAGAACGAACGAAAGATAAGGAAAGAAGGAAGGAAGAAAAAAAGAAAGAAAGAAAGAAAGAAAGAAAGAAAGAAAGAGAAAAGGAAGGAAGGAAGGAAGAAAGAAAAAGAAAGAACGAATGAAAGAAAAGGAAAGAAGGAAGGAAGAAAAAAGGAAGGAAAAAAAGAAAGAAAGAGAAAAGGAAGAAAGAACGAATGAATGAAAGGAAAGGAAGGAAGGAAGGAAGGAAGGAAGAAAGAAAGAAAGAAAGAAAGAAAGAAAGAAAGAAAGAAAGAAAGAAAGAAAGAAAGAAAGAAAGAGCCATTTTACTGGGATAGTTTTACAGAGACCGGTTGTTGGTAAAGATAGAACAAGTTAGAGAATGAAATAAGAACAATTGCCAGAGTTAGTGTGATACCCAGCTGTAGTGTGTAGTTTTAAAAATGAACACTAAATCTGGCTATTCACTGGCATCAGCAGTTTTGCCCTACCCCCCCCCCCCCACACACACACACACACACACACTTGCATAGCACTATGCAGCTGTCTTGCCCTGGCTTCTGTGCTAGCTTGCAAAGCTACCCCAACCGGTTTTCCTAAAATGCCTGGAGCAGCTGCTCCCTCTCATTTCTCAGGCCATCCACCTCCTGTAGCTGGCCTGCAGAATGCTCCCTTTATTTAGCCCCATGAAATGAAAACACTAGACTTATAATATTCTAGCCAGACTTGTAATGGTAAATCTCCAACCCCAAAATGTCCATGCAAAGAACACATAACTCAATAATATAATTAATTGTAAACTGCACGCTTAGATTAGACAAAAATACAACCTCACTACTCTATTGCCCAGCTAGGAAATTTCTAGCTACTTGTGGTTCTTCCAGAACCAGATCCATGGTTCTGGTTCATCTTCTTCCTCCATCTTCTTTTCCCTCCATCTTGTCTGTCCCGTCCCTGCTCTCCTCTTCTCTTCATGTTCTGCCTGGAAGATCCTTCCTCCATATTTTCACCTAGTGATTAGCTTCCTGTTGGCTTTATCAGCCAGTCAAATTACTAAGGGAAATTCCCCTACACCAAGCAGAGCAATTTAGTCAGAAGCCAAGAGAAACCAATTTCAATCAGTCAGCTTGGAGACGATGTTGGGCTGGAACAGCTGAGTTGAACCAGCCACCCAGAGTTCAGAAAGGGCTAGAAAGAATGAATTTATTCAGTGTAAGCTTCCAAGACAACAATTACATCTGTCGAATAAAAGATAGGAGGCAGTTCAGTGAGTACAGTTCAGAGAATACAGGTCAGTTGAGTTTAGGCAATGCAGTAGAGTTCAGTTGATTTCAGTTAAATGCAATTCAATGCAATTCAGTTGAATGCAGCTGAGTTGTGCAGCTCTGTTCAGTTCCATTCACGTTTTGTAGTCAGTAAAGTTCTTGGAATTCAGAGGCAGTTTTTCTTTTCTTTTTTTTTTTTTTTTTTTTTTTTTTTTTGGAATTTCTTTTTTTTTCTTTTTTTTTTTTCCATTTTTTATTAGGGATTTAACTCATTTACATTTCCAATGCTGTACCAAAAGTCCCCCATATCCACCCACCCCCACTCCCCTGGCCACCCACTCCCCCTTTTTGGCCCTGGTGTTCCCCTGTACTGGGGCATATAAAGTTTGCAAGTCCAATGGGCCTCTCTTTCCAGTGATGGCCGACTAGGCCATCTTTTGATATATATGCAGCTAGAGTCAAGAGCTCCGGGGTACTGGTTAGTTCATAATGTTGTTCCACCTATAGGGTTGCAGATCCCTTTAGCTCCTTGGCTACTTTCTCTAGCTCCTCCATTGGGAGCCCTATGATCCATCCATTAGCTGACTGTGAGCATCCACTTCTGTGTTTGCTAGGCCCCGGCATAGTCTCACAAGAGATAGCTACATCTGGGTCCTTTCAATAAAATCTTGCTAGTGTATGCAATGGTGTCAGCGTTTGGATGCTGATGATGGGGTGGATCCCTGGATATGGCAGTCTCTACATGGTCCATCCTTTCATCTCAGCTCCAAACTTTGTCTCTGTAACTCCTTCCATGGGTGTTTTGTTCCCACTTCTAAGGAGGGGCATAGTGTCCACACTTCAGTCTTCATTCTTCTTGAGTTTCATGTGTTTAGCAAATTATATCTTATATCTTGGGTATCCTAGGTTTGGGGCTAATATCCACTTATCAGTGAATATATATTGTGTGAGTTTCTTTGTGAATGTGTTACCTCACTCAGGATGATGCCCTCCAGGTCCATCCATTTGGCTAGGAATTTCATAAATTCATTCTTTTTAATAGCTGAGTAGTACTCCATTGTGTAGATGTACCACATTTTCTGTATCCATTCCTCTGTTGAGGGGCATCTAGGTTCTTTCCAGCTTCTGGCTATTATAAATAAGGCTGCTATGAACATAGTGGAGCATGTGTCCTTCTTACCTGTTGGGGCATCTTCTGGATATATGCCCAGGAGAGGTATTGCTGGATCCTCCGGTAGTACTATGTCCAATTTTCTGAGGAACCGCCAGACTGATTTCCAGAGTGGTTGTACAAGCCTGCACTCCCACCAACAATGGAGGAGTGTTCCTCTTTCTCCACATCCACGCCAGCATCTACTGTCACCTGAATTTTTGATCTTAGCCATTCTGACTGGTGTGAGGTGGAATCTCAGGGTTGTTTTGATTTGCATTTCCCTGATGATTAAGGATGTTGAACATTTTTTCAAGTGCTTCTCTGCCATTCGGTATTCCTCTGGTGAGAATTCTTTGTTCAGTTCTGAGCCCCATTTTTTAATGGGGTTATTTGATTTTCTGAAGTCCACCTTCTTGAGTTCTTTATATATGTTGGATATTAGTCCCCTATCTGATTTAGGATAGGTAAAGATCCTTTCCCAATCTGTTGGTGGTCTTTTTGTCTTATTGACGGTGTCTTTTGCCTTGCAGAAACTTTGGAGTTTCATTAGGTCCCATTTGTCAATTCTCGATCTTACAGCACAAGCCATTGCTGTTCTGTTCAGGAATTTTTCCCCTGTGCCCATATCTTCAAGGCTTTTCCCCACTTTCTCCTCTATAAGTTTCAGTGTCTCTGGTTTTATGTGAAGTTCCTTGATCCACTTAGATTTGACCTTAGTACAAGGAGATAAGTATGGATCGATTCGCATTCTTCTACACGATAACAACCAGTTGTGCCAGCACCAATTGTTGAAAATGCTGTCTTTCTTCCGCTGGATGGTTTTAGCTCCCTTGTCGAAGATCAAGTGACCATAGGTGTGTGGGTTCATTTCTGGGTCTTCAATTCTATTCCATTGGTCTACTTGTCTGTCTCTATACCAGTACCATGCAGTTTTTATCACAATTGCTCTGTAGTAAAGCTTTAGGTCTGGCATGGTGATTCCACCAGAGGTACTTTTATCCTTGAGAAGACTTTTTGCTATCCTAGGTTTTTTGTTATTCCAGATGAATTTGCAAATTGCTCCTTCCAATTCGTTGAAGAATTGAGTTGGAATTTTGATGGGGATTGCATTGAATCTGTAGATTGCTTTTGGCAAGATAGCCATTTTTACAATGTTGATCCTGCCAATCCATGAGCATGGGAGATCTTTCCATCTTCTGAGATCTTCCTTAATTTCTTTCTTCAGAGATTTGAAGTTTTTATCATACAGATCTTTCACTTCCTTAGTTAGAGTCACGCCAAGATATTTTATATTATTTGTGACTATTGAGAAGGGTGTTGTTTCCCTAATTTCTTTCTCAGCCTGTTTATTCTTTGTATAGAGAAAGGCCATTGACTTGTTTGAGTTTATTTCATATCCAGCTACTTCACCGAAGCTGTTTATCAGGTTTAGGAGTTCTCTGGTAGAATTTTTAGGGTCACTTATATATACTATCATATCATCTGCAAAAAGTGATATTTTGACTTCCTCTTTTCCAATTTGTATCCCCTTGATCTCCTTTTGTTGTCGAATTGCTCTGGCTAATACTTCAAGTACTATGTTGAAAAGGTAGGGAGAAAGTGGGCAGCATTCTCTAGTCCCTGATTTTAGTGGGATTGCTTCCAGCTTCTCTCCATTTACTTTGATGTTGGCTACTGGTTTGCTGTAGATTGCTTTTATCATGTTTAGTTATGGGCCTTGAATTTCTGATCTTTCCAAAACTTTTATCATGAATGGGTGTTGGATCTTGTCAAATGCTTTTTCTGCATCTAACGAGATGATCATGTGGTTTTTGTCTTTGAGTTTGTTTATATAATGGATTACATTGATGGATTTTCGTATATTAAACCATCCCTGCATCCCTGGAATAAAACCTACTTGGTCAGGATGGATGATTGCTTTAATGTGTTCTTGGATTCGGTTAGCGAGAATTTTATTGAGGATTTTTGCATCGATATTCATAAGAGAAATTGGTCTGAAGTTCTCTATCTTTGTTGGATCTTTCTGTGGTTTAGGTATCAGAGTAATAGTGGCTTCATAAAATGAGTTGGGTAGAGTACCTTCTACTTCTATTTTGTGAAATAGTTTGTGCAGAATTGGAATTAGATCTTCTTTGAAGGTCTGATAGAACTCTGCACTAAACCCATCTGGTCCTGGGCTTTTTTTTGGTTGGGAGACTATTAATAACTGCTTCTATTTCTTTAGGTGATATGGGACTGTTTAGATGGTCAACTTGATCCTGATTCAACTTTGGTACCTGGTATCTGTCCAGAAATTTGTCCATTTCATCCAGGTTTTCCAGTTTTGTTGAGTATAGCCTTTTGTAGACGGATCTGATGGTGTTTTGGATTTCTTCAGGATCTGTTGTTATGTCTCCCTTTTCATTTCTGATTTTGTTAATTAGGATTTTGTCCCTGTGCCCTTTAGTGAGTCTAGCTAAGGGTTTATCTATCTTGTTGATTTTCTCAAAGAACCAACTCCTCGTTTGGTTAATTCTTTGAATAGTTCTTCTTGTTTCCACTTGGTTGATTTCACCCCTGAGTTTGATTATTTCCTGCTGTCTACTCCTCTTGGGTGATTTTGCTTCCTTTTTTTCTAGGGCTTTTAGATGTGTTGTCAAGCTGCTAGTATGTGCTGTCTCCTGTTTCTTCTTGGAGGCACTCAGAGCTATGAGTTTCCCTCTTAGAAATGCTTTCATTGTGTCCCATAGGTTTGGGTATGTTGTGGCTTCATTTTCATTAAACTCTAAAAAGTCTTTAATTTCTTTCTTTATTCCTTCCTTGACCAAGGTATCATTGAGAAGAGTGTTATTCAGTTTCCACGTGAATGTTGGCTTTCCATTATTTATGTTGTTATTGAAGATCAGTCTTAGGCCATGGTGGTCTGATAGGATACATGGGACAATTTCAATATTTTTGTATCTATTGAGGCCTGTTTTGTGACCAATGATATGGTCAATTTTGGAGAAGGTCCCGTGAGGTGCTGAGAAGAAGGTATATCCTTTTGTTTTAGGATAAAATGTTCTGTAGATATCTGTCAGGTCCATTTGTTTCATAACTTCTGTTAGTTTCACTGTGTCCCTGTTTAGTTTCTGTTTCCACGATCTGTCCTTTGAAGAAAGTGGTGTGTTGAAGTCTCCCACTATTATTGTGTGAGGTGCAATGTATGCTTTGAGCTTTACTAAAGTGTCTCTAATGAATGTGGCTGCCCTTGCATTTGGTGCGTAGATATTCAGAATTGAGAGTTCCTCTTGGAGGATTTTACCTTTGATGAGTATGAAGTGTCCCTCCTTGTCTTTTTTGATAACTTTGGGTTGGAAGTCGATTTTATCCGATATTAAAATGGCTACTCCAGCTTGTTTCTTCAGTCCATTTGCTTGGAAAATTGTTTTCCAGCCTTTCACTCTGAGGTAGTGTCTGTCTTTTTCCCTGAGATGGGTTTCCTGTAAGCAGCAGAATGTTGGGTCCTGTTTGTGTAGCCAGTCTGTTAGTCTATGTCTTTTTATTGGGGAATTGAGTCCATTGATATTAAGAGATATTAAGGAAAAGTAATTGTTGCTCCCTTTTATTTTTGTTGTTAGAGTTGGCATTCTGTTCTTGTGGCTGTCTTCTTTTTGGTTTGTTGAATGTTTACTTTCTTGGTTGTTCTAGGGCGTGATTTCTGTCCTTGTATTGCTTCTTTTCTGTTATTATCCTTTGAAGGGCTGGATTCGTGGAAAGATATTGTGTGAATTTGGTTTTGTCGTGGAATACTTTGGTTTCTCCATCTATGGTAATTGAGAGTTTGGCTGGGTATAGTAGCCTGGGCTGGCATTTGTGTTCTCTTAGTGTCTGCATAACATCTGTCCAGGCTCTTCTGGCTTTCATAGTCTCTGGTGAAAAGACTGGTGTAATTCTGATAGGCCTTCCTTTATATGTTACTTGACCTTTCTCCCTTACTGCTTTTAATATTCTATCTTTATTTAGTGCATTTGTTGTTCTGATTATTATGTGTCGGGAGGAATTTCTTTTCTGGTCCAGTCTATTTGGAGTTCTGTAGGCTTCTTGTATGATCATGGGCATCTCTTTTTTTATGTTTGGGAAGTTTTCTTCTATTATTTTGTTGAAGATATTAGCTGGCCCTTTAAGTTGAAAATCTTCATTCTCATCAATTCCTATTATCCGTAGGTTTGGTCTTCTCATTGTGTCCTGGATTACCTGGATGTTTTGAGTTAGGATCCATTTGCATTTTGTATTTTCTTTGACTGTTGTGTCGAAGTTCTCTATGGAATCTTCTGCACCTGAGATTCTCTCTTCCATTTCTTGTATTCTGTTGCTGATGCTCGCATCTATGGTTCCAGATCTCTTTCCTAGGGTTTCTATCTCCAGCGTTGCCTCGCTTTGGGTTTTCTTTATTGTGTCTACTTCCCCTTTTAGTTCTAGTATGGTTTTGTTCATTTCCATCACCTGTTTGGATGTGTTTTCCTGTTTTTCTTTAATGATTTCTACCTGTTTGGCTGTGTTTTCCTGCTTTTCTTTAAGGGCCTGTAACTCTTTAGCAGTGCTCTCCTGTAATTCTTTAAGTGACTTATGAAAGTCCTTCTTGATGTCCTCTATCATCATCATGAAAAATGTTTTTAAATCTGGGTCTAGATTTTCGGTTGTGTTGGGGTGCCCAGGACTAGGTGGGGTGGGAGTGCTGCGTTCTGATGATGGTGAGTGGTCTTGATTTCTGTTAGTAGGATTCTTACGTTTGCCTTTCGCCATCTGGTAATCTCTGAAGCTAGCTGTTTTAGTTGTCACTGTTAAGAGCGTGTTCTTCAGGTGACTCTGTTAGCCTCTATGAGCAGACCTGGAGGGTAGCACTCTCCTTAGTTTCAGTGGGCAGAGTATTCTCTGCAGGCAAGCTCTCTTCTTGCAAGGCAGGTACCCAGATATCTGGTGTTCAAACCAGACTCCTGGCAGAAGTTGTGTTCCACTCACTAGAGGTCTTAGGATCACGTGTGGAATCCTGTGTGGGCCCTTGCGGGTGTCAGGCGACTCAGCTGGCAAGGTAGCCCGGGGCTCGAGTGGAGTGGAAGGGGTTTGTGCCCCAGATCAAGCCCGGGTAGCCTGCTTCCCTATGTACCGCAGTCTCAAGTTCCGCGCGATTGGATTGGGGCAGGCGCTGTGTTCCACTCACCAGAGGTCTTAGGGTCCCGTGGGGAGTCCCGTGTGGGCCCTTGCGGGTGTTGGGCAAGACTCTGCTGGCAAGGTAGCCCTGGGCTCGAGTCTCGAGTCGAGCGGAAGGAGAGGCAGTTTTTCTAAGCAGAGCAATTAAATTAAAAGCTGAGAGAAGCCAATTTGACTCATTCATCTTGAAGAGGAGTTTGGGCCAGAACAGCTGATTTGGAACAGCTAGCCAGAGTTCAGAAAGATCTAGAAAGGGTATGTGTGTTTATTGAGCAGTGAGCCTTCAAGACAATAATTATATATGGCAAATAAAATCATAAAGACATACTTTAAATTCCTCTACTACACTAAATTAGAAAATCTTAATGAAATCAATAATTATCTAGATAGAAACAGTTTCTACCATTTAACAGAGTTAAAATAAGATCATATAAGTAACTTAAACATGCATGTTTATCTATATATACTTATATCTCTACCTATCTATCTATATATATATATATATATATATATACATATATATATATGTATATAATTTACTGGGATATAGTAAAATAAAAACAGTCAGTAAGTCTCCAAACCAACAAAAGCCTAGTGCCAAATAGTTTTAGAGCAGTTTCAAAGAATAGATAAATATACCTCACATTATTCCACAAAGTAGGACAAGAAACACTATTGTCTCATTTGATTTCTGAAGTGTTACCCTGATGTCTAAACCACATACAGAAACAATGAAGAAAGATAAATGCAGATCAATTTCCCTTATGAACATAGATGCAGAAATACTAACAAACTTAATCTAGTAACATATTAAAAAGATCATCCACCATGATCAAGTAGGCTTTATGCTAGAGATATAGATATGGTTCAGTAAACAAAGTCAATAAATCCACCATATAAACAAACTAAAATAAACCCCACATGATAATTTTATTAGATACAGAAAAGACTTGAAAAAAGTCCAACAGTGTTTTATAATAGAAGTCCTGGAGAGATCTGGGATTCAAGGAATATACCTAAATGTAGTAAAGATAGTTTTCCACAAGCTTATAGCCAACATCAAATTAAATGGAGAGAAATTCAAAGCTATTCCACTAAAATAAGAAAAAACATAAGGTCGCTCAGTCTCTCCATACCTGTTTAATATAGTACTTGAAGTTGCAGCTAAATTAATAAGAAAAATGAAGATCAAATTAGAAAGTAAGAATTCAACATATCTTTATTTGCAGATGATATGCTAGTATACATAAGTGACCCTAGAAAGTCTACCATTAAACAGTTGTAGCTATTAAACATTTAAATAAAAGTAGCTGGATACAAGTTAAACTCACAAATATCAGTATTCCTCCTTATACAAATAATAAACAGACTGAAAAAGATGACAAGGAAATAACATTTCACAGTAGCCTCGAATAATATAAAATATGTAGGATACCTCTAGCTACCCAAATGAAATACTTGTATGATAAAATACTTGTGTGATAAAAATTTTAAGATATTGAAGAAAGAAACTAAAGAAGATATCAGAAAAATGGAAAGATCATCCATGCTCATGAATTAGTTTTAATAAAGAAAAATCCTACCAAAAGCATTCTACAGATTCAGTGCAACCCCTAAAAAAATTGCAACACAATTCATATGGAAACAGAAAAATCCCAGGATAGCTAAAAAAAATCTTGAATAACAAAATAGCTGTAGGAGGGAACATTAAGCCTGATCTCAAGTTGTACTAAAGAGCTATAGTAATAAAATGATGTGTTATTGGCACAAAACAGACATGTTGATCTGTTGAATTGATTTAAAGACTCAGATATTAATTTGTACACCTAAATACATCAGATATTTTTATAAATCAGTCAGGAATAAGACAGCATCTTCAACAAATGCTGCTGGTTAACTGAATATCTACATGTAAGAGAATGCAAATAGATCTATACTTGTCACCTTGCACAAAACTTAATTAATGGGTCAAAGACCTCAATTCAAAATCAGATACACTAACCCTGATAGAAGAGAAGATAGGGACTAGTCTTAGCACATTGGCATAGGAGAAGATTCCCTGAATAGAATCCAATTAACAGAGGGACTAATACTGATAATTAGTCAATGGGACCTCATGAAACCAAAAATCATCAGTGATACAACCGACTCTATCATTTGAAGAAAGTGGCACCCTACATAATGAGAAAACATTTTTTTTTTTACAAAGTATACATCTGATATCAAGAAACTAGATATCAAGAAAACAAACAGCACATTTAAAAAGCAGGATTCAGACTGAAATAAAATATTTTCCATAGAGGAAACTTAACTGATTGAAAAACCCTTAAAAAATGTTCAGCATAATTAATCATCAGGGAAAGGCAAATCAAACCTACTTGAGAATTCATCTTTCACGCATCAGAATGGCTAACATCGACAAAATGAGTGAGCCTTTATGCTGTTGAGAATGAGAAGTAAGGAGAACATTTACCCGTTCATTGTTTTGGGGAGTACAAAGTATAGGTACTGTGGAAATCAATGTAGCATTTCCTCAGGAAGATTGGAATCAATCTACTTCAAGATCCAGCTATTGGGCTTGCATCCAAAGGATATTTCATTCTATAACATGGACACTTCCTCAGTTATGTTCATCAGTGTTCCATTCATAGTAACAAGGAATACATACAACCTACATGTTACTCAAAAGAATAGGTAATGAAAAGACAATGAAACTATCAAAAACAGAAAAAATGAAATATTAAAATTCACAGGTAAATTGTAGCATGCAATTTTAGGAGGCACACTTGCCTGGTCTCCTTGCCCTGTGCTGCAGCCCCTCAAAATTTAGTTCTCAGATCATGCCACCACTGCTGGCTCCACTTCCATACTGCCCATATCCCCTGGAAAACACCTGGAGCTATCCCCATCCCCCACTACCACACTGTGGCTGATTCTTCTGACTGCCAACTACCACACTGGTCTCACTTAGCTTCCATGCTAGCTCTCCTTGTCTCTGCTTGCTGCTTGCCCGATACCACAATGTCTGCTTACCCAGATCCCTTTAGCCTTGTGGAAGGAAAACACTAGAAACCTTTATATTTGGAATTGAGTTTCATCTTATTAAATTTTTGGCCAAAGAGATCCAATGGGAAAACCTAAACAACCCAAGCTGTTGCCAAGGTGATAGGTTCCTCTCCACAAACAGACAATAAGAACCCATTGTTAAATGCAACAACTATGGTAACCATTGAATATGGAGAAGTGGAGCCTACATGCAACCTTCACTCTTATACTCTCTCATCTGTGGTGCAGATACTTATTCTGCTGGCTACTGAATTACAAAAAATAAACACCAAGCCAGTCACCAAAATAGAAAAATAAGCTTCAAGCCACTCACAAAGCCTTTGATCTACAATGGTGTCTTATACTAGATAGTTCAGGGCTCTAGGGTAAAACCAAATACTACTATTCAAAAATATTTTAAGAAAATGACTTCTAATGGCATTCTGCTATACTTATAGATCAGTCATTATAAGAGAAGCTTCATCCTGAAGCATATGGGAACAAATACAAAGATCTATAGCCAGACATCGTGCAGCAAATGATAGACTTTGTAACACTCAGCCCTAAATGAATATCTTCATGTAATTCACCCTGCAAACCCCGTGGAATAGAAGCTAGTAAAATCTAAGAGCCAGAAGGGACAGAGAACACCAGAGAACAAAGGGCTCCAAATCAACATGAACCAAGTTCATATGAACTCACAAGAAGTGAAACAGCATATATAGGGACTGAATAGGTCTGCACCAGATCCACTGTGCATATATTATTGCTTCAGTTACACGCTTTTATGGGATTTCTGGGTTTGTAATAATCTGGATATATTATATGCCAAAAATCTAGTTTCACTAAAATAAAAGAAAAAGTAGACAAACAAAAATACCAAACCAAATCAAACTCATGGATGGGGTTTAGTTAGTTAAATGAATAGGAAAAATGATTTCTGATAACAAAATTAAAATTGGAAGTGAAGCAATACATTTGTAGGTTTAAATAATTATACTTAGCTGTAGCAAGTATAGAAGAGAGTGTGGAAGATTAATTCAGTTGTGTCACGTGATGACTATTCTACCCACCAAAGGTGCTTGATGAGATAAAAAAAGAATATAATTAAATGTGCTTGATTTCCATTGATTTAGATTTAATGCATAATTGTGTATTGACAGTGTACTCCAGGCCAAGAACAGCACAGAACATGTGGCTTATGCACTTGGTTGATGCCCTTGACTCATGAAGGTAAATAAAGTGTTATGCTGTTGGTGGTGAAGATGTTGCGGTTGAATGGAAACCTTCTCAGAGTTGGATCAGTAACTGGCACATTCACTGATTTGTAATCTCTTTGTGAACGTTTCCATCTAACATGCACCCTTCAGTTACATTCTGTTCCCTGTGTTTTAGGCACCCTCAAAGTTTTGGTTTGTGCTTAATTATTTATTTAATTAATTAATACAAGGGAATGTCATTGATTATAACCTTCATTTCAGTTTCCATCTTTAATCTGCTACATTTTTATCTAGTATTTTGCTATAACAGTAAAATTAACATGTCTCAAACAAAACAGAACATTTATTTAGTTAAATCCTTTTTAATAATTCCATTCTTACATTTTTAGGGTTAAAAGTCAATAGACTAATTTTGATGCATCTTGTGACTTCATTATCTCACTAATTTTTGTGCATTCTATCTTTTCTTTCTCCTCTCTGTATTCTGTCTATGACTTTGTCACACCAGAATTGCAGGGGTTTTTTGAGTCTCTTATTCACTCTGTTAAACAATTTTTAGAATAACATGCCAGGATCTGGGATACTACTCTTTAGATATATACAATGAGGTACAATAAAAATGAGAATTACAAAGCTAAGACTTAGCTCCACTAGAACTTAGGGAAATATATGTGCTCCAATATGCCTTATACTTCAGTAAAAATTTCTGTATTGATGAATTCTAATTCCCTGGTTGGTGTAGATGCACTGAAATAAGGAACCAACACTGGTACATTGAGTAAGAAAGAATATAATGGGCTCTAGTGGCTCCGAGGAAGTACTTCATGCTACATCATAGAGAATAAGCTAGTTAGAATCCATGCAAGTCAAAAGTTAGGAACTAAATTTAAAGACATAAATGCTAAAAAGCATTTTGACCTCTTTGTTTTATAGTACAACTTGAAATAAAAGATTGTGATACCTCCACAGGAAAATGCTAATCAAAACACCTCTGAGGTTCCATCTTATACCAATTAGAATGGCTATGATAAAAATCTCATGCAACAGCACACGCTAGAAAGGATATGAAGCAGGGGGCAGGGCACAGTCCTACATTATTTTGGTGGGAGTGAAAACTTATGCATCAACTCTGTAAATCAATGTGGCATTTTCTCAGAAAATTTGGAGTAGTCCTAACTCAAGAGGCAGCCATTTCACTCCTGGGCATATATCCAAGAGATAATCCACCATACCATAAGGACACTTGCTCAACTTTGTTTACAGTAACTTTATTCATAATAAAGGATTGTGATACCATCCAGAAACTGGACGCAACCCAGATGTCTCTCAGCCAAAGTGTGAATAAAGAAAATGTGGTTGGTTTAAACAATGGAATACTACTCAGCTATTAAAAAACAAGAACATCATGAAATTTACAGGCAAATAGATGGAACTAGAAAATGTCATCCTGAGGGGTCCCAGATCCAAAAGACAATGCATGGTATGTACTTACTTATAAGTATATATCAGCCATAAAGTACAGGATAACCACACTCCAATCCCCAGACCAAAGAAAGTTAAATGACAAGGAAGAACCAAGGGAGGATGCTGAATCTTACTCAGAAGCAGAAATAAAATGGTCATCAGAGGTGGATACAGGAAGGGACCTGGGTGCCAGAAGGAATGGGGTGGGAAGTGGGGAAGGGGGTATCAGGAGTATGGAGAGCCAGGGAGAGAGGACATTGAGAGTGAATGGAAATAGGTTGAGGGCAGGGTTGGGAACCTCTAGCACTTGTCAGAGATCTGGTATGGGAAAAGCTCAAGTCTATGAGGGTGACTCCTAGAATGGAAAGATATGGAACCTGAAATGGCCACCTCCTTTAGCTACACAGGACTCCCAGTGAAGGTATAAGGACACTAACCCACCCACAAAACCTCTGAGCCAAAGTTCATCCTGCTACAAGAAGTACAGGGACAAAGATGGAGTAGAGACTGAGGGAATGGCCAACCAATGACTGGCCCAACTTAAGACCCATTCCATAGGCAAGCACCAATCCCTGACATTATTAATGATACTATGTGTGGAGAACCGTGCTGTGAGCAATCGCCATTATAAGATGGCGCTGGCCTCTGCTGTGCCTAACTAGTAAACAAGCCTTGTACGCAGGTGCGAGAGTGAATTCACTCCTAGTCACTGCCCATTCTCGGGGCGTAATAGTGGGGTGATGGGCAAGCAACGAATCAGGAGCTGTCACGCCATATCAGGTGCTGAAACGTCACGCTGCGGGCTATAAAAGCCGCGCCATTTTCCCGGTTCAGGGTCTTCCTGAAGAAGTAAGCAATAAAGCTTTTGCCGCAGAAGATTCCGGTTTGTTGCGTCTTTCTTGCCGGTCGAGTGGGACGCAATAACTATGCTTTTCTTGCAGAGAAGAGCCTAGCACATCGTTCCTCTGAGAGGCTACACCCGCAGTTGATCAAAACACATGCAAAGATCCAGAGCCCAGCATTAGATGGAGCTAGAGGAGTCTTGTGGAAGAGCTGGGGGAAGGATTGAGGGGCCTGAAGGAATAGGGACTTCACAAGAAGACCAACAGAGTCAACTAACCTGGGCCCTTGTGGGCTCTCAAAGATTGAATCACCAACCCAACAGAGAACACCCATGGGCTGAACCTAGCCTTTCTTTCTTTCTTCCTTCCTTTCTTCCTTCCTTCCTTCCTTCCTTCCTTCCTTCCTTTCCTTCCTTCCTTCCTTCCTTCCTTCCTTCCTTCCTTCCTTCCTTCCTTCCTTCCTTCCTTCTTTCTTTCCTTCTAAATTTATTTTTTAATTAGATATTTTCTTTATATGCATTTCAAATGCTATCCTGAAAGTTCCCTATACCCTCCCTCCACCCTGCTCCCCTACCCACCCACTCCCATTTCTTGGCCCTGGCATTCCCCTGTACTGAGGCATATAAAGTTTGCAATACCAAGGGGCCTCTCTTCCCAAAGATGGCTGACTAGGCCATCTTCTGCTACTTATGTAGCTAGAGATACGAGCTCTGGGGGTACTGTTTAGTTCATATTGTTGTTCTACCTATAGGGTTGCAGACCCCTTCAGCTCCTTGGGTGCTTTCTCTAGCTTCTCCATTGGGGGCCCTGTACTCCAACTTATAGATGACTGTGAGCATTCACTTTTGTATTTGCCAGGCACTGGCATAACCTCATATGAGACAGCTATAACAGGGTCCCTTCAGCAAAATCTTTCTGGCATTGTGCAATAGTGTCTGGGTTTGGTAGCTGATTATGGGATGGATCCCCAGGTGGGATAGTCTCTGGATAGTCTATCCTTTAGTCTTACCTCCAAATTTTGTCTCTGTAACTCCTTTCATGGGTATTTTTGAACCTAGCCTTTCATGTGCTCCCTAATATATGTAGTAGATCTGCAGCTTGGTCTTAATGCAGGTTCCCCAATAACAGGAATAGAGGATCCTGTTCCTCTAACTGGGGCTTGCCTGGCCTTAATGAGAGAGGATGAGAGGATGTCCCTCATATTGTAGTGACTTTATGTGCCAGAGTGGGTTGGTACTCAGGGGGACCTCCCTTTCTCAGAGGAGGAAACAGGGGATTGGGTAATGGTCAGAGGGACTATGTGAGGGAGAGCTGGGAATAGGGAGGATACAATTGGCATATAAAGTGAATAAACAAACAATTTAATGGGAAACTCTATAAATATAAAAATAAATATATACATGTGTAAGAAAAACATTTTGACTTTAAAATGTAGTTGTAGTTAGATTGTCTATGTCATAGATGTCTACATTTGAATTATATCTGTTTTAGTTAGGTTTTCTATTGCCATGAAAAACACTGTAACCGGGGAATGCCAGGGCCAAGAAGTGGGAGTGGGTGGGTTGGGGAGCAGGGCGGGGGAAGATATAGGGAACTTTTGGGATAGCATTTGAAATGTATATAATGAAAATATCTAAAAAAAAAAAAAAAAAAAAAAAAAAAAAAAAAAAAAAAAAAAAAAAGGAAAGAAAGAAAGAAAGGAAAAAAAAAAGGAAAGAAAAACAGTGTAACCAAAGGTCAAATTTTGACATTTTTTTTCTTTTGGTACAGTGTTCTTTTTAATAACTACACTACATGTAGCTTATCCACTTTTCTGATGATAAATATTAGACTGTTTACCACTTTTTGATATTTGTAAATAAAGCTGATTTGGCATTTCAACCAGGTTTTGAATGGGCACATGTTTCCTTTCCTCATGAATAAATGCCTAAGCATGAAAATATTGGATCCTGGAATAGGCCCATATTTAACTATATAATAAACTGCCTAAGACTTTTTTTAAAAAGTGACTGTAGTATTTCATAATTCCATCAGGTATATGTGAGGACTTCTTCTGCTTCAGATTCTCATCACTAGATTATACTGTTATTATTTTCTATTTTATTTATTTAAACAGATATCAGACAGCATTTCATTGTTGTACCCCATTCATGTTCAGGGACCTTAACTATTTTTTTCACAAATTATTGAAACATTAAGCAAAAGTTTCACCTCTGGAAAATTAGAATTGCATTTTGTTTACATTTTATAGACCTTTGGTAGTCAGGCACTATCTTATTTGGGTGACATATTACTCAGTTAAGCCTCCATCACTCCAGTGGGAGTGAAATACCATTCAAAGATTAAAAAAGAAGGCAGCACATTCGTGTTCCTGTAAGTGCAGACTTTTCTTGTTAAAGGAAAATAAATATAATCTTATGCTTGGGAGTCTTTATTGAGTGATTAAGATTAATAGTATGGAAACATGACTTGTAAATGAGAAGAGAATGAAATATTATAGTGTGAAGGGATGGGGAAGTTGTCAGGGTAGACACATGGTTCTTACTTCAAATGGTCTCTGAAGTCTATGAAATTCTCTGAGCCATTCAGGTGTGTGTGTGTGTGTGTGTGTGTGTGTGTGTGTGTGTGTGTGTCCCCTACGAATGAATGTGTATGATTTTTATTTGGAACTAAGGCATACAAGTATTTTTTTAGGGATTAATAATTAAGTCTATAGATTAACAATGGTTTGACATAAAATTTTTAATTTTCCTTATTTTACTTTGAAAACTGATGTTTGGTGGCCTGGTCTTGTGCCAACAAAGAACTACCTTTTCAGTGGTCTTATATGTAATTTTTAGTTTGACTTTGAAAATTTTAAATTATTCAACTTGAACCATTTGCTCTAGGAGGCCACTTTCAAGAACAAATAACTTAGCATATCCCCACTCCATATTTGAATTATAAAGTATTCTAAGTATTATTGGCTAGATAAACTCAAATAATCTAAGCAGTGGCTTAGATTATCTCTGCCAAGTATATCTTACTGATCCTCTTTTCATTTCTATTTCAAAAATAGTGAGCATTTTGCCTATGTAAGTGGAATCCCCATGCATTTACAATGAATTAAAAGCTCTTTTAGCTTTATGAAATTGGACTTGAGAGGCTCCTATCAGTGCTGTAACTGGTGACAGAATCTGTGCTTCTAACTCTAAGGCAGGTGTGCCCGTCTTGGTTGTGGTAGAAGGAGGCTAATCCTGATGATGTATCCTCTATTATGTCATGAAAGATTTGATTGTTTTTTTTTTAAGGTTGGTTTAGTAAAGGAATTAGCAGAAATTGAGGATCTATTTTATTTTATTTTTTAACTTTATTTATTTTTTATTAGATATTTTCTTTATATACATTTCAAATGCTGTCCTGAAAGTTCCCTATATCCTCCCACTGCACTGCTCCCCTACCCACCCACTCCTGTTTCTTGACCCTGGCGTTCTCCTGTACTGGGACATATAAAGTTTGCAATACCAAGGGGCCTCTTTTCCCAATGATGGCCGACTAGGCCATCTTCTGCTACATATACAGCTAGAGACACTACCTTTGGGGGTACTGTTTAGTTCATATTGTTGTCCCACCTATAGGGTTGCAAACCCCTTTAGCTCCTTGGGTGCTTTCTCTAGCTTCTCCATTAGGGTCCCTGTGTTCCATCCTATAGATGATTGTGAGCATCCACTTCTGTATTTGCCAGGCACTGGCATAGCCTCATATGAGACAGCTATAACAGGGTCCCTTCAGCAAAATCTTTCTGGCATATGCAATAGTGTCTGGGTTTGGTGGCTCATTATGGGATGGATCCCCGGGTGGGGTAGTCTCTGGATAGTCCATCCTTTCATCTTAGCTCCAAACTTTGTCTCTATAACTCCTTTTATGGGTATTTTGTTCCCTATTGATATATTTTAATCTATACAGAGTTGACATTGGTCTTCTCTTTCCCCTTTCCTTCTACTTTTTTTTCCTCATCCTTCTCCTTCCTCCTCCTCCTTTTTCTTATTATCACTAATCTTTGAGGTACTGCTTTTCTGCAATCTGACCATAGTCACCTCTGTGACCTCATGATCAGAATGTTTTAAAATTTCATTGTATAAATGTTTTGCCTGTGGTATGTGTATGTCTGTCTGTTTGTCTTATGCATATATATATATATATATATATATATATATATATATATATATATATTCATCATATGTGTGCCTGGTGCTCAGAAGAGTAAGCCATCACATGGGAGCTGGAAATTGAACACTGGTCCTTTGAGAACCAGCCTGTGATTTTTAACCCTGAGCCATCTTGGTATAAATCTGAAAGTAAAGTAGTTCTATTAGTGTGAGTGTTCCTTTACCATCCTTTCCTTGTGTATTAAAATACGTTTCATTACCAGGTTCTACTGCTTTCATCCTGATCTCGGTTTTCAGTTTCTGTTAAAAGTATGTCCTAATAACCAATTCTAAGATTATGATGTCAGGCTCAACTTTTTGTAGTTCATCATACTTTTGTTTGCTTCTTTGAAGTCACACTTGAGAGTCTAGGGACAGAATCCCTTCTCCCTGAAACTTTCATTATTTGTTTTGAAATTATACTTTGACTTTTGTCCAAACTTTCATGGTTTTATGCATCCAAATAATCCTAGGACGAGTACCAATTTTTCTGTAGTTCACATTTTTACTGGTACAAATCTGTATAAAAACTTATGTAGCTCTAAAGGTATTAGAGGTGACCAGCAAATCTAGCGTTCATTTTTGTAAAGACTGGAACTCAATCTTAACTGCATTTCCCAAAGCTATGATACAGACATGTTGAATCATGATAACAGATCACACAAAGGGCCAACATATAGAATAATAATGTGTCTAATAATTTGAAAATAGAAATATAGCTGTTGGAAGGATTAGATATTTCTCATAGCCTGCCCTGCCTGAGTATCTGCCTACATAAAGTTCTTGGATCAGAAATGATTATAATGAGACCAAGATTTTCTAGTTGAATAGAAATGATATGTGATAGCATTCATGCTAGAGAGCTTGTTAGATGCAACTTCAGAGAGAAAATACTCATAGACAAATCAGTACTATGTCTATGCCTAACTGAAAAGTTCTTTTGTTATCAGTCTTTTTCCCCATTGCATATATTGCCTTTTGTAGCAACCTTTCTTGTTGTTGCTATCCTATAACTTTCTTTTGGGTGACATGCTTTTTACAAAGTGATAGCATCACTAGTCATTATACTGATTCAATTATAATCAATTATTTTATGTAGTATATGCTTATAATTATCATGTTTAATTTTTAATTATTTGAAAAAACAAACCATTATCATTTTCTTAATGTGCTTTGATTAAACTTTAATAATTATATATTTAATTACATGTAAATTTATACTTTTAAATGCATGTCATATTATATTTGAGCTTTTACAGTTGTGGATCCAGCCCTTAAAATTATGACAAAACCAATTATGTATGCTTGTAATTCCTTTCCTACTTCTAAACACCTGGTAAAATATTTATACATATCGTACTTTGACTTTTAAATCTGGTTGTACATTGGAGAAAATAGTCAAAACAAAACACACACAGTATTTTGTGTTGAATTAGAAATCTGAGATTGCAGCATTTCTTGTAAATTGTAAAATGTATTTTACAAAATTATGCACCCAAATACCTGGGAGATACAGAGTTAAAACAGAAATGGGCTATTTTAACATAGAGAAATATTTTAAATGTGGGAGGGTAGTATCTACAGCAATTTCTTAAGAGAACAAGAGCTTGTAAAAAGTGATATTTGAGTTGTGAAAGAATATGCTTTTGCTGGTCAGACGAGGGGCGGGGGCACACCACTAACTATATTTGAGAGCACTGGTCTTGCAACAAGTGGGATGCCAATCTGGGAAGAATAGTTAAACATAATTCTTCAGGGTCTTTCTTATTTTGATTGCAAATCTTAATACTTTGATCCAGAAATAGGGAGTGATGAACTCTTTTGTGCAAAAGAGTGCTATGACTTCCCACATGTGTTTGGTCTTGAAAAATGCATATCTAGACACTAAAAAAGGTAGTTTGGAGAAAAGGCAGCCTAGCAGCAGTGAGTCCAGCAATGATGTTAATGGCATGCTTAGATAAGTAATGCGTGTTAAACTGAATTATAATAGTAGTGAGAGAAAGGGTTCAGATTCAAGGCATATTTCTAAAGTAATTATTTGTGAAATGATCAAATTGGCATAAAAAAACAGAGGTAGCAATGGTATGTTTGTATTTGGGGGAACAAAGTAAAATTGTCTCAACAAGACAAGTGAAACATGTGAGGTAGACATGAGAGATTATCAACCTGACTTGTTGACAAGTCTTGGTATATGGACATACCAGGAGGCAAATGAAAGCAGGAGAGAGAGAGAAAGCTAGAGTCACAGAGACTACTACACAGAGTCTTTTTTTTATTGTTAGGTATTTTCTTTATTTACATTTCAAATGTTATCCCCTTTCCTAGTTTTCCCTCTGAAAACTCCCTATCCCTCCCCCTCCCCCTGTTCACCAACCCACACACTACATCTTCCTGTCTCTGGCATTTTCCTATACTGGGGCATATTACCTTCACAGGAACAAGGGCATCTCCTCCCATTGATGACCGACTAGGCCATCCTCTGCTACATATGCAGCTAGAGCCATGAGTCCCACCATGTGTTTTCTTTGGTTGGCGGTTTAGTCCCAGGGAGCTCTGGAGATACTGGTTAGTTCATATTGTTGTTCCTCCTATGGGACTGCAAACCCCTCCAGGTCTTTGGGTACTTTCTCTATCTTCTTCATTGGGGACCCTGTGCTCCATCTAATGGATGGCTGTGAGCATCCACTTCTGTATTTGCCAGGCACTGGCAGAGCCTCTCAGGAGACAGCTATATCAGACTCCTGTCAGCAAGCTCTTGTTGGCATCCACAATAGTGTCTGGCTTTTGTGGTTGTTTATGGAATGGATCCCTAGGTGGGACAGTCTCTGGGTGGTCATTCCTTCAGTCTCTGCTTCACACTTTGTCCCTGTAACTCCTTCCATGGGTATTTTGTTTCCCCTTCTAAGAAGGACTGAAGTATCCACAATTTGGTCTTCATTCTTCTTGAGTTTCATGTGTTTTGTGAATTGTATCTTGGGTATTCTGAGTTTCTGGGCTAATATCCACTTATCAGTGAGTGCATATCATGTGTGTTCTTTTGGTGCACTGAGTCTTAATTCCAAACAGAGAAACCTATTGGGTGTGAAGAGAAGAGTTTCAAGGCAAATATAAATGCTTGCATTCATACAATCCAAGGATGCTTGTTCGAGAATGAAATGCAAGCTCTAAAAATATCTAAAGGGGATGAAAATGTACCTCATGACAAACTGTTGGTCTAGTATACACAAGGCAGTGTGTTTGATTCCCAAAACAGAAAAACTCCATTTCGTCAATATGAGGGAGTATTTATGGAGGCATTAATTCTAGAAACCCTTGAAGACATATGGCTACATGTTTGAGAAATCAGGAAATGGCTCACCAGCCTCTTTCTTCTGCTCATTTCTAGACTTCAGTCTTCTATCTGTAAGTCAAATAAGCTTTCTTTCCCAGCAACTTAAATTTTCAAATTTTTCTGTTTTTTTCCTTCTGAAACCACGTTGAATATGCACCTCACCCTTTCTAGTTTTCACATGCCCATCTGTTGCTCTTTGCAACAGATTCTTTTTCCAGCAAATGGGGACTCTTTCAGTGTTCTATGTGTCTTTATATATCCATTGTCCTTTTCTTTGACTCTGTCCAGAAAAGCATCCCCTCTGTTTGCTTTATTCAAGCAATAGAACCTTGTCAAATTCCCCTCCCACTCTTCCCTTTTCTTAGAATTTGCTACTCCTTGTCAACCATTAAAAAAAAAAAAAAAAAAAAAAAAAAAAAAACTTTAATTAAATTTGTTCTTTGATAGTTTTGTACATCTCCACTCTCAAATTTACTCTTATTACTGTTAACTCTTCCCTACAAGTTTCTTTTCTAAACTCATTCTGCCCCTGTTAATTCTTCCCTGCAAATTTCTTTTCTTTTCTTTTGTCTTTTTTTTTTTTTTTTTTTTTTTTTTTTTGGGTTTTTCGAGACAGGGTTTCTCTGTATAGTCCTGGCTGTCCTGGAACTCACTTAAACCAGGCTGGCCTCGAACTCAGAAATCTGCCTGCCTTTGCCTCCCAAGTTCTGGGATTAAAGGTGTGTGCCACCATGCCTGGCTGCAAATTTCTTTTCTACACTCATGATTTTAATCTTCTTTGGGACTTGTAGGCTTTAGGCCATCTCTCTGACGATTAGTTTGAACTTATCCAACAGAATCTTGTAAGCTCATCAATCGATACACATGGGAAGACAATTGATTACTTCACTTTCCCAAGATTCCATTATAAGCCAATAGTTCAGTAGGAAGGGTGTCTTTGTTACAGTTCTATTGCTGTGAGTGGATATCTGAGGGTTTCTCTGTATAGCCCTGGCTGTCCTGGAACTCACTTTGTAGACCAGGCTGGCCTTGAACTCAGAAATCTGCCAAACCAACACTTTCTAATCTTTCCCAAATCGTTATACAAAACAAGGACCACACATTCAAACATATGAACCTACTATAGGCATTCTCATTCAAACCACCAGAGAGGAGTAGGTCTGGTGGACATTTCTCAGATCCTTAATTCAAACACCTTCTAGTTTGAAATCTTCTTTAAAATAAGTTGTTCCTTAACTTATATGACAACACACTTTCACAAATATTTATGCATATTTTCATGAAAGAGATTGTTCTTTATTGCTACAGTTCTTTCTTCAAATTATGGAGTTTTGAAATGTTTTTTGTTTATTTATTCCCAATTACAAGCCCCTTCCTCTCCTCCCAGTCCCACACTTAAGCAAATTCCTCCCCTCATTGTCCCCTCTCCTCCCAGTCCCACACTTAAGCAAATTCCTCCCCTCATTGTCCCCTCTCCTCCACAGAAAAAAAGCCCACCATGGGTACCACTTCATCCTGGGACATCTAGTTCCAGAAGGACTAAGTACATCCTCTGCCACTAAGGCCCAACAAGGCAGTCCAGTTTAGTTAAGGGGATCCAAAGGCAGACAACAGAGTCAAAGACAGCCCTAGCTCCAGTTGTTAAGGAACCCACTTGAAGACCAAGATGTACATCTGCTGCAAATGTGTAGGAGGCCTATGTCCAGCTCCAGCAGGTGCTTGGGTTGATGGTTCAGTCTGTGAGGTCCCATGGACCCAGATTAGTTGACTCTGTGAGTCTTTTTGTGGTGTTCTTTGCTTGCTCTGTCTTTATCTGGCTTGTTAAATTTCGTATTATACTCTTCCACAAGACTCCAGACCTCTGCCTGATGTTTGGGCTGCAGGTAGGTCTCTGCATTTATCTCCATCCCCTGCTGGATGAAGCCACTTAGGAAACAGTTATTCTATGTTCCTATCTGCAAGCATAGCCAAGCATCATTAATAATGTCAGAGGTTGATTATTTCACATGGCATGAATCTCACATTGGAGCAGTTTTTGGTTGTCTTGTAAGCAGGACAAAATACAGGTTTAAAGTTTTGTCAGAGGGTTGATGCCTCCATACTTCCACGAGAAGTCTTGCTTGGCTACAGGTGGTATACACTTCAGTTTCCATATTCGATGCTGATAAAAATCTCAGCTAGGGTCACTTCCATAGACTTGACTCCCATGAACCTTCCATGTCCCAGGTATTCAGCTAATTCTAGAGGTGCCTCCTTGTCTCCACTGACTTCCACTCTTACTCCAAGCCCCCTCTTCCTACACTTGATCTCCATCCCTATTCCCCTCCTCACCTCCTCTCCTATCCAGTTCCCTCTCTCTATCACCTCCTAAAACTATTTTGTTTCCACTTCTGAGGGAGATTCATCCATCCTTCCTTGGACCCTCCTTATTACTTTGTTTCTTTGAGTCTGTGGATTGTAGCATGGTTAGCCTGAGTTTATTGCTATTATCCACTTATAAGAGAGTTACACTAACATACATAACTTTCTGGGTCTAAGTTATCTTACTCAGCATGATATTTTCTAGTTCTATCTATTTGGCTGCAAATTTCATGATGTCCTTTTGTTTTAGGATAAAATGTCAGGACATCATGAAATTGCAGCCAAATGGTTTCACTCTAAGAGGCTCTTCATGTGTTTAGAAATGAGAATGCTTAAGCACAAAACATACATGACAATGAATAGCTTGGGGCTTGACACATAAATAGCTGCGGAATAAATGCTGCTACAGTCTCTTTGAAGAATTCTTCCCAAGTCCAGCCTGCCATGGTTGTGTATAGAGGCATCTGGGTGCTTTCCATTGTCAATGTACCTCCTCCTTTTAAAACCAACTTCTTTGGGAGTCCAAAATTCTATATAGTTTTCATGTTCTATATAGTTTTATCTGTCCTGTCTGGGACAACAGCACACACACACACACACACACACACACACACACACACACACACACACACACACATACACACACACACACACACACACACACCACAAAGGCTGTTTTTCCAAAGTCTTAGATGAGTCCTTCCAGGCATATAGCTCCTCCATTTCTTTGACACAAACAGATCATGTGTAATAATAGCTTGAAAATTCCCTGAATTCCTGTAAGCGCTCTGTCTTCTGTCAGATTGAATATGATTTTAGGGTTATGTGTAATTTTATGGGCAGATGCTGCTGTCTAAATTCTGTTGATTCCTTTTTACTGAGCTGCAGTCTCCCTGATCCATGGTTTTGCGTTCTGTGGCTTCAATTACCTACATTCAGCTCATATTCAAAAATTGTAAGTGGAAAATGCTGAAAATAAAAATTTGTAAGTTTTAAATAAAAAAAAATTTCATGATGTCCTGATTTTAGTAGCTGAATGGTATTCTATTGTACAGATGTACCACATTTTCTTTATCCATTTTTCAATTGAGAGACATTTACCTTATTTCCAGTTTCTGGCTATTACAAATAAAGCAGCTATGGATGTAGTTGAGCAGCTATCCTTGTGGTAAAATGAGGTATCTTTTGGGTATATGCTCAGGATAACTATTCCCAATTTTCTGAAAAACAACAATATAGATTTCCAAAGTGAGTTTGCAGTCCTCCAGAAATGGAATAGTGTTCCCTTTTAACACATTCTTGTTAGCATGTGGTATCACTTGGGGTTTTTTTCTCAGCAATTCTCATGAAAACCCATTTTTAAATTGGGTTATTTGTTTTGTTGGTGTATAATTTCTTGAGTTCTTTGTATATATTTGAACAGTAATCCTCTGTCTGATTTAAGGTTGGTGAAGATCTTTTCCCATTCTGTAGGCTGATATTTTGTCCAACTGATGGTGTCTTTAGCCTTGCAAAAGCTTTTCAGTTTCACAAGGTCCCATTTATTAATTGTTTATCTTAGTTCCCAAGCTAATTGTGTTCTGTTCAGAATTTGTCCGTATTGCCAATATGCTTAATACAGTTCCCCGATTTCTCTTCTATTAGACTTAGTGTGTCTGGTTTTATGTTGAGATCTTTGATTCACTTGGATCTGAGTCTTGTGCAGGGTGATAGATGTAGGTATATTTACATTCTTCTACATGTAGACATGTAATTAGAACAGCACCATCTGATAAAGATGCTTTGCAGTTTCCATTGTATGGTTTTGGTTCCTTTGTCAAAAATCAAGTGTCCATAAGTGTTTGCGTTTATTTCTGGGTCCTTGATTCTAGTCTACTGATCAACATTTCTGGTTTTATGCCAACACTATGTGATTGTTATTGTTATTGCTTTGTAGTATAACACGAAATCATGGATGGTGATACCTCTAAAAGTTCTTTTATTGCACAGTATTGTTTTAACTATCCTGATTTTTTTTCTTTTCCACATGAAGTTGAGAATTTTACTTTCAAGGTCTGTAAAAATTGTATTGGAATTTCAGTGGGAATTGCATTGAATCTGTAGGTTGCTTTTGGTAAGATGTCCATTTTTACTATGATAATTCTACTGATTCATGAGCATGGAAGATCATTATATCTTCTAATTTCTTCCTCAATTTCTCTCTTCAGAGATTTGAAGTTCTTGTCATAACAGGCCTTTCACTTGCTTTGTCAGAGTTATATCAAGATACTTTACATATTTTTGTGTCTAATGTAAAGGATGTTGTTTCCCTTATTTCTTTCTCAGCCTGTTTATCATTTGTAGAAAGGAAGGCCACTAATGTTTTTGTTTTTGAGTTAATTTTTGTACCAAGCCACTTTAGTGAAGGTGTTCATCAGTTGTATGAGTTCTCTGGTAGAATTTTTTGATTACTGTGTATACTATCACATCATCTCAGAATAGTGATACTTTTACTTCTTCCTTTATAATTTGTATTCCTTTGATATCATTTAGTTATCTTATTGTTCTAGCTAGAACTTGAAATACTGTGTTAATTAGATAGTGAGAGTTGGACCAGTCTTGTCCTGCCCTTGATTTGGTGGAATTGCTTTAAATTTCTCTCCATTTAATAGAGAGATGTTAGCTATTGACTTGCTGTATAGTGCATTTATTATGTTTAGATATGTACCTTGTACCAGTGATCTTTCCAAGACATTTAAAATGAAGGGGTGTTGGGTTTTGTCAAAAAGTTTGTTGAGCATCTAATAAGATGTTCATGTGATTTTTTTCTTTCATTTTGTTTGTGGGGTGGATTAAATTGATGGATTTTTATATATGAAACCATCTCTGGATCCCTGGATTCATCATGGTAGATTATTGGAGGAATGAGCCATCATATCCTGGCTGGAGCCCATAGTGTCCCACACATGCACAACAGCTACTTCTATATCTGGCAACACTGAAATTTGCCTGACGCCTGGAGACAAATGACAACAGAGCTTGTGACCAGAACAACTAATCTAATGGTGCCAATGACAGGGAGCAAGATATGTCATATGACTAATGGAGCAGGAGTGGAGGGTATAAAGGCACACCCCAATCCCAGAATAAAGGAGTCTGCTTCTGCTTCCTACTTGATCACCAGAGTCTGTGTCACTGATTCTGTGCCTTCTTACCCTCTACTCCCAAGGGCCATCCCATCTTGAGGGACCAAGGGCCAGAGCAACAGTGAATAAGGTCATTGATGTGTTCTTGGATTCAGTTTACAATTTCTTTGAGTATTTTTGCATCAATGTTTATAAGGGAAATTGCTCAGAAATTCCTTCTCTTTAGTGAGTCTCAATGTAGTTTAGATATCCGCATGACTGTGGCCTCATAGAATGAGTTTGGCAATGTTATGTTTTTACTTTTTGAAATAATTTGAGTATTGGCATTAACTCTTCTTTGAAAGTTGGTAGAAATCTGTACTGAAACCATCTTGTCTTGGGCTATTTTGGGTTGGGAGACTTTTAATAAGTGCTTCTATTTCCTTGGTGGTTATAGGACATTTACATAGTTGACCCGATCTTGCTTTAACTTTAGTATATCTGTCTAGAAAACTATCCATTTCATTTAGATTTTCCAATTTTGTGGAGTATAGGCTTTTAAAGTAAGATATAATGATTCTTTGAATTTTCTAAGTGTTTGTTGTTATGTCTCCCTTTTCATTTTTAATTGTATTAATTTGTATACTGTCTCCCTCTACCTTTTAGTTTGTTTGGGTAAAGTTTTTGTCTGTAATGTTGATTTTCTCAAAGAGCCAGCTCTTGATTTCACTGATCCTTTGTATTATTCTCTATGTTAGTAATTTATTGATTTCAGATCAGTGTTTGATTATTTCCTGCCATCTCTTCCTCTTGGGTGCATTTTCTTCTTCTCCTTCCTCTTCCACTTCCTCCTCCTCCTCCTCCTCCCCCTCCTCCTCCTCCTCCTGCTGCTGCTGCTGCTGCTGCTGCTGCGACTGCTGGTGGTGGTGGTGGTTTTTCCTCCAAGTGCATTCAGGTGTACTTTTAATTGCTAGTATGAGAAATCTCTGATTTCTTTGGGAAGGCACTTAGTGCTATACACTTTCCTCTTGGCACTGTTTCCATTTCATCCCATAGTTTAAGATGTTGTGCCTTCATTTTTTTTTTTAATTTTTATTAGGTATTTTCCTCATTTACATTTCCAATGCTATCCCAAAAGTCCTCCATACCCACCCACCCCACTCCTCTACCCACCCACTCTCCCTTTTTGATCCTGGCATTCCCCTGTACTGGGGCATATAACGTTTGCAAGTCCAATGGGCCTCTCTTTGCAGTGATGGCCTACTAGCTAGAGACAAGAGCTCCGGGGTACTGGTTAGGTCATATTGTTGTTCCACCTATAGGGTTGCAGTTCCCTTTAGTTCCTTGGGTGCTTTCTCTAGCTCCTCCATTGGGGGCCCTGTGATCCATCCAATAGCTGACTGTGAGCATCCACTTCTGTGTTTGCTAGGCCCCTGCATAGTCTCACAAGAGACAGCTATATCTGGGTCCTTTCAGCCAACGCTTGCTAGTGTATGCAATGGTGTCATCATTTGGAGGCTGATTATGGGATGAATCCCTGGATATGGCAGTCTCTAGATGGACCATCCTTTTGTCTCAGCTCCAGACTTTGTCTCTGTAACTCCTTCCATGGGTGATTGTTTCCAATTCTAAGAAGGGGCAAAGTGTCCACACTTTGGTCTTCGTTCTTGAGTTTCATGCATTTAGCAAATTGTATCTTATATCTTGGGTATCGTAAGTTTCTGGGCTAATATTCACATATCAGTGAGAACATATTGTGTGAGTTCCTTTGTGATTGGATTACCTCACTCAGGATGATGCCCTCCACGTCCATCCATTTGCCTAGGAATTTCATAGATTCATTCTTTTTAATAGTTGAGTAGAACTTCATTGTGTAAATGTACCACATTTTCTGTATCCATTTCACTGTTGAGAGGCATCTGGGTTCTTTCAGCTTCTGGCTATTATAAATAAGGCTGCTATGAACATAGTTGAGCATGTGTCCTTCTTACCAATTGGGACATCTTCTGTATATATGCCCAGGAGAGGTGTTGGTGGATCCTCTGGTAGTACTATGTCCAATTTTCTGAGGAACCGCCATACTTATTTCCAGAGAGGTCATACAGGCTTGCAATCCCACCAACAATGGAGGAGTGTTCCTCTTTCCCCACATCCTCGCCAGCATCTGCTGTCACCTGAATTTTTCATCTTAGTCATTCTGACTGGTGTGAGGTGGAATCTCAGGGTTGTTTTGATTTGCATTTCCCTGATGATTAAGGATGTTGAACATTTTTTCAGGTGCTTCTCTACCATTCAGTATTCCTCAGGTGAGAATTCTATGTTCAGTTCTGAGCCCCATTTTTTAATGGGGTTATTGGATTTTATGGAGTCCACCTTCTTGAGTTCTTTATATATATTGGATATTAGTCCCTTATCCGATTTGGGATAGGTAAAGATCCTTTTCCAATCTGTTGGTGGTCTTTTTGTCTTATTGACGGTGTCTTTTGCCTTGCAGAAGCTTTGCAATTTTATGAGGTCCCATTTATTGATTCTCGATCTTACAGCAAAAGCTATTGCTGTTCTTTCTATTCAGGAATTTTTCCCCTGTACCCATATCTTCAAGGCTTTTCCCTACTTTCTCCTCTATAAGTTTCAGTGTCTCTGGTTTTATATGAAGTTCCTTAATCCACTTAGATTTGACCTTAGTACAAGGAGATAGGAATGGATCAATTCGCATTCTTCTACATGTTAACAACCAGTTGTGCCAGCACCATTTGTTGAAAATGCTGTCTTTCTTCCACTGGATGGTTTTAGCTCCCTTGTCAAAGATCAAGTGACCATAAGTGTTTAGGTTCATCTCAGGGTCTTCAATTCTGTTCCATTGGTCTACTTTTCTGTCACAATACCAGTACCATGCAGTTTTTTATCACAATTGCTCTGTAGTACAGCTTTAGGTCAGGCATGGTGATTCCAACAGAGGTTCTTTTATCCTTGAACAGTGTTTTTGTTATCCTAGGTTTTTTGTTATTCCAGATGAATCTGCTGATTGCCCTTTCTAATTCATTGAGGAATTGAGTTAGAATTTTGATGGGGATTGCCTTAAATCTATAGATTGCTTTTGGCAAGACAGCCTTTTTTACTATATTGATCCTGCCAATCCATGAGCATGGGAGATCTTTCCATCTTCTGAGACCTTCTTTAATTTATTTCTTCAGAGACATGAAGTTCTTATCATACAGATCTTTCAATTCCTTAGTTAGAGTCACGCCAAGGTATTTTATATTATTTGTGGCTATTGAGAAGGCTGTTGTTTCCCTAATTTCTTTCTCAGCCTGTTTATCCTTTGTGTACAGAAAGGCCATTGACTTGTTTGAGTTAATTTTATATCCAGCTACTTCACTGAAGGTGTTTATCAGGCTTAGGAGTTCTCTGGTGGAATTTTTAGGGTCACTTATATATACTATCATATCATCTGCAAAAAGTGATATTTTGACTTGTTCCCCACCAATTTGTATCCCCTTGATCTCCTTTTGTTGTCTAATTGCTCTGGCTGGGACTTCAAGTACAATGTTGAATAGGTAGGGAGAGAGTGGACAGCCTTTTCTAGTCCCTGATTTTAGTGGGATTGCTTCCAGCTTCTCACCATTTACTTTGATGTTGGCTACTGGTTTGCTGTAGATTGCTTTTATCATGTTTAGGTATGGGCCTTGAATTCCTGATCTTTCCAAGACTTTTATCATAAATGGGTGTTATATTTTGTCAAATGTTTCTCAGCATCTAACGAGATGATCATGTGATTTTTGTCTTTGAGTTTGTTTATATTCTAGATTACGTTGATGGATTTCTGTATATTGAACCATCCCTGCATCCCTGGGATGAACCCTACTTGGTCAGGATGGATGATTGTTTTGATGTGTTCTTGGATTCGGTTAGCAAGAACTTTATTGAGGATTTTTGCATCGATATTCATAAGGGAAATTGGTCTGCAGTTCTCTATCTTTGTTGAGTCTTTTTGTGGTTTAGGTATCAGAGTAATTGTGGCTTCATAGAATGAGTTGGGTAGAGTATCTTCTGTTTCTACTTTGTGGAATCGTATGTGAAGAACTGGAATTAGATCTTCTTTGAAGGTCTGATAGAACTCTGCACTAAACCCATCTGGTCCTGGGCTTTTTTTTTGGTTGGGAGACTATTAATGACTGCTTCTATTTCTTTGGGGGATATAGGGCTGTTTATATCATTAACCTGATCTTGATTCAACTTTGGTACCTGGTATCTGTCTACAAACTTGTCCATTTCATCCAGGTTCTCCAGTTTTGTTGAGTATAGCCTTAGAAGATCTGATGGTGTAGAAGGATCTGATGGTGTTTTGGATTTCTTCAGGATCTGTTGTTATGTCTCCCTTTTCATTTCTGATTTTGTTAATTAGAGTGCTTTCCCTGTGCCCTGTAGTGAGTCTGGCTAAGGGTTTGTCTATCTTGTTGATTTTCTCAAAGAACCAGCTGCTCCTTTGGTTGATTCTTTGAATAGTTCTTTTTGTTTCCACTTGGTTGATTTTGCCCCTGAGTTTGATTATTTCCTGCCTTCTATCCTCTTGGGTGAATTTGCTTCCTTTTGTTCTAGAGCTTTTAGGTGTGTTGTCAAGCTGCTAGTGTGTGCTCTCTCTAGTTTCTTTTTGGAGGCACTCAGAGGTATGAGTTTTCCTCTTAGAAATGCTTTCATTGTGCTCCATAAGTTTGGGTATGTTGTGGCTTCATTTTCATTGAACTCTAAAAAGTCCTTAATTTCTTTCTTTATTCCTTCCTTGACCAAGGTATCATTGAGAAGAGTGTTGTTCAGTTTCCATGTAAATGTTGGCTTTCTATTATTTATTTTGTTATTGAAGATCAGCCTTAGTCCATGGTGATCTGCTAGGATGCATGGGACAATTTCAATATTTTTGTATCTGTTGAGGCTTGTTTTGTGACCAAGTATGTGGTCAGTTTTGGAGATGGTACCATGAGGTGCTGAGAAGAAGGTATATCCTTTTGTTTTAGGATAAAATATTCTGTAGATATCTGTCAGATCCATTTGTTTCATACCTTCTGTTAATTTCACTGTGTCCCTGTTTAGTTTCTGTTTCCATGATCTCTCCATTGGTGAAAGTGGTGTGTTGAAGTTTCCCACTATTATTGTGTGAGTTGCAATGTGTGTTTTGAGCTTTACTAAAGTTTCTTTAATGAATGTGGCTGCCCTTGTATTTGGAGAATAGATATTAAGAATTAATAGTTCCTCTTGGAGGATTTTAACTTTGATGAGTATGAAGTGCCCCTCCTGTCTTTTTAGATGACTTTGGGTTGGAAGTCAATCTTATCAGATATTAGGATGGCTACTCCAGCTTGTTTCTTCATACCATTTGCTTGGAAAATTGTTTTCCAGCCTTTCATTCTGAGGTAGTGTCCATCTTTTTATCTGAGATGAGTTTCCTGTAAGCAGCAATATGTTGGGTCTTGTTTGTGTAGCCAGTTTGTTAGTCTATGTCTTTTTATTGGGGAATTGAGTCCATTGATATTAAGAGATATTAAGGGAAAGTAATTGTTGCTTCCTTTTATTTTTTTGTTGGGGGATTACTTTCTTGCTTTTTCTAGGGTGTATTTCCCGTCCTTGTATTGGTTTTTTTCTGTTATTATCCTTTGAAGGGCTGGATTCGTGGAAAGATAATGCATGCATTTGGTTTTTTTTTTCATGGAATACTTTGGTTTCTCCATCTAAGGTAATTGAGAGTTTGGCTGGGTATAGTAGCCTGGGCTGGAATTTGTGTTCTCTTAGTGTCTGTATAACATGTGTCCAGGCTCTTCTGGCTTTCATAGTCTCTGGTGAAAAATCTGGTATAATTCTGATAGGCTTGCCTTTATATGTTACTTGACCTTTTTCCCTTACTGCTTTTAGTATTCTATCTTTATTTAGTGCATTTGTTGTTCTGATTATTATGTGTTGGGAGGAATTTCTTTTCTGGTCCAGTCTATTTGGAGTTCTGTAGGCTTCTTGTATGTTCATGGGCATCTCTTTCTTTAGGTTTGGGAAGTTTTCCTCTATAATTTTTTAAGATATTTGCTGGTCCTTTGAGTTGAAAATCTTCATTCTTATCCACTCCTATTATCCATAGGTTTGGTCTTCTCATTGTGTCCTGGATTTCCTGGATGCTTTGAGTTAGGATCTTTTTGCATTTTCCATTTTCTTTGATTGTTGTGCCGATGTTCTCTATGGAATCTTCTGCACCTGAGATTCTCTCTTCCATCTCTTGTAATCTGCTGCTGATGCTCGCATCTATGGTTCCAGATCTCTTTCCTAGGGTTTCTATCTCCAGCGTTGCCTCACTTTGGATTTTCTTTATTGTGTCTACTTCCCTTTTTAGGTCTAGTATGGTTTTGTTCATTTCCATCAGCTGTTTGGATGTGTTTTCCTTTTTTATTTAAGGACTTCTACCTGTTTGGTTGTGTTTTCCTGTTTTTCTTTAAGGACTTGTAACTCTTTAGCAGTGTTCTCCTGTATTTCTTCAAGTGAGTCATTAAAGTCCTTCTTGATGTCCTCTACCATCATCATGAGATATGCTCTTAAGTCCGGGTCTAGCTTTTCAGGTGTGTTGGGGTGCCCTGGACTGGGTGAAGTGGGAGTGCTGGGTTCTGATGATGGTGAATGGTCTTGGTTTCTGTTAGTAAGATTCTTTACCTTTCGCCATTTGATAATCTCTGGAGTTAGTTGTTATAGTTGTCTCTGTTGAGAGATTGTTCCTCTGGTGACTCTGTTACCCTCTATCAGCAGACCTGGGAGATTAGCTCTCTCCTCTGAATTTCAGTGGTCAGAGCAGTCTCTGCAGGCAAGCTTACCTCTTACAGGGAAGGTGCACAGTTATCTGGCCTTTGGACCTCCTCCTGGCCGAAGATGAAGGGCCAAAACAGGACCTTTCCCAGAAGCTGTGTTGCTTTGGCCTGTCCCAAAAGCTGTTAATTTCAGTAGTCCACACTCTCACCTGTGCAGACTACCTCCTGCGGAGTCCCAGAACCAAAATGGCTCCCACAGATCCTGAGGCTAGTGCCTCCCGGGCTGGGTGGACACCTGTTCTCTGGCCAGGAAGGTTGCCATATATCTGGAGCCCAAAAATGGCGCTGCTTCAGAAGCTCTGTTGCTCTGGCCTGTCCCAGAATCTGTTAGCTTCTGTAGTCCACACTCTCACCTGTGCAGGCTGCTTTCTGCCGAGTCCGGGAACCAAGGTGGCTCCCGCTGATCCTGAGTCAAAATCCTAGCCTCCCGGGCCAGACAGACCCCTGTCCACTGGCCGGAAATGTGGCTGGATGTCTGGAGCCTGAAAACAGCGCTGCCTCAGAAGCTCTGTGGCTCTCGCCTGTCCCAGAAGCTGTTAGCTTCTGTGGTCCACACTCTCACCTGTGCAGACAACTTTCTGCGTAGTCCGTGCCTTCATTTTCAATGAATTCTACAAAGTCTTTCATTTCTTTCTTAATTTCTTCCCTGGGCCAGAGATCATTGTGTAGAGAGAGTTGTTCAGTTTCCATGAGTTTGTGGGCTTTCTGTTGTTTCTCTTGTTGATTTCTAGTTTTAATCCATAGTGGTCTGATTGGATACAAGAAGTTACTTCAATTTTCAATGAGTTTGTTGAAACTTACTTTGTAACTGACTATATGGTCAAATTTGGAGATGGTTCCATCAGGTGCTAAGAAGAATGTATATTCTTCTGTGTTTGGATGAAATATTCTATAGATATCTGCTAGGTCCATTTGATTGATAACCTGTTAGTTTCATTATTTCTCTGTTTACTTTCTGTGTAGATGGCCTGTCCATTGGTGTGAGTGTGTTATTGAAGTCTACAACTATTAATATGTGGGATTCAATATGCAATTTAAGATTTAGTAATGTTTCTTTTATGAATGTGTGTGCCCTTGAATTTGTTGTATGGATGTTCAGAATTGAGAAATCATCTTGTTGGATTTTTCATTTTATGAGTATGAGGTGTACTTCCTCATCTTGTGTGGTAGTAAGTTTATTCTATTAGATATTAGAATTGCTACTCCAGCTTGCTTTTGGGTCCATTTGGTTGAAAACTATTTTCCAGTCCTACTCTGTACTGTGAAGGTGCCATATTGTTCCAGCTTTTGTTGATTGTGATCTTAAATTGACATTTAGCCATATGATTGTTTCTGGATGTTTCTTGCACAGCAGGCTTCTGGTGGGCCACCTTGGACTAGACAATGGAATTTAGGGGGCAAAGCATATCTCATAGCAGCTGGGCATGCTCAAGAGGGGGCAGGTATCTGGGGTCAGAGAAATGGAGCTACAGAAGGAATCTAACCTGTGTTTTTCTGGTGATGGTGAAAGCTAACCAAGAAGTGGCTGAATAATAGAGCTCTAGGGTACCATGTATCACTCAGGGCAGTTGGGTATGCCCTCAGGTACCTCATGTGCTGAAGAATGAGACAGGTAAGGGATCTAACTTTCATGTTCCTAGTGCTAAGTGCCTGGTGAAGGCCGGTGGCAACATGACTGGACAATCAAGTTTTATGCACTCACATAAAATCCTATCTGAGAAATGTTTGAAACTAATATTTCTAGACTTTTGTATAAAATCCTATCTGAGAAATGTTTGAAACTAATATTTCTAGACTTTTGTAAGTGCTAATACTCCATGATAAATGTTTACATATAATTTTTCTAAAGAGATGATTAACAATTTCAGTTAATTTTTAAGAGCCTACTTAAGGGGTTAAGGATCAAGATCTTATCTTCAACTTACAAGATAAACATGATTATATTTTTCTGCATTTGAAATAATTTGTGTAAATTTATATCACTATGTTTCTTCCTAACCTGGTTAGTATTAACATTATATTATCTAACTTAGTCATCATATTCAATAAGATACAGTAGTTATAAGCTGCCTTTCTATGATAATAGATGTAGTGTAAAACTTTCGGAATGTAGCTGTACTTAAATTTGTTCTTTGGAGAAAGAAAACTTTTTTTTTTCAATAACAAAAAATCAAAATGAGGAAAGTGGGAACTTCTGGCAGTGTAGAAGCAAAGTGTGTAATTTTCTAGCCATTCAGCTGCCACCTGCCTTGCCACCAGAGATTCAGTCTAATTATCCTCACTGATCGAGCCAGCCACAGAAAGAGACAAGATATATGTGAAAGGGGAGGTTCTTCAAAAGTGTTAAAGCAATCTTTCTCTATACACTGGTTCTGTTTTTGCTTTGATGCTTACTTTAATGGTTTCTTCCTGCCCATGATGCAAACTCAGTTTCCACAGAAGTAGGTGACAGAGTGGAAGATGACAGTACTAACATTAATCATGAGGAAGTCTAATTTTTCTAGCCTTCAGTTCCACTAAGTGACAGGGTGATTTTCACTTTTCTCTTCCAGAATTCTAATGTGCTGGATGATATTTCAACTTTCTTAAAGTCTCCCTGTGTCATACTGACAAATGACCATGTCTTCTGCATGTTCTGCATGATGCCAAGTTTCAGACCTTTAACTTAGCTGCTTCATCTTTTTTTTTTTCTAGTGAAGGAGAATTCTAATCTAGGTCGTAAGGGTGCTTTTTTGTTAATATCATGGGATTAAGCACTGGTTCTCCAATTTTTGAGGAAGTGTCAGAGCCGCTCAAGGCCATTGACCAATCTGACATTGATATAGATAGTACAACTGCCTTCACACAGATTTTCTTTTTGCTGTTTATGTAAATGTGATGCTTTGTAGGTGATGTTGCTAACACTTAGACTGGAGGGATGGCTGTCATATAATTATGACTTTTGGTAAGTTACTGTAATTTAGTTTAAGTTCCTTTTTATTAACAATTGAGAAAACTTGATTAATCAAAATGGCTTTGCGCTAGGGGCCTAGAGATAAAGGTCTCAACATTCTGGATTTCAAATTGTACTATAAAACTGGGTAATAAAAACAGCATGGTATTGACATTAAAGTAGCCACTTATCAGTAGAAACAGATTTAAGACCTGGACATAAATACTCACACATCTAGCAACATAAACTTTGAAAAAGAAACTAGAAATACTGACTGAAAAAAAAAACAGCAGTTTCAACAAATAGTACTGGTAAAACTGGATTTCTGCATGTAAAAGAATGCAAATAGATACAAATTCATCACACTGCTCAAAACACACCCTGAAGTGCATCAAAGACCTCAGTATAGATAAAGATACACCCAATCACATAGAAGACAGATATACATAACCTTAAACTAATTTGCATGGGAGAATAAGAATACTTTCTGAAAATAATACTATTAATGCAGGCAATAACACCAACAATGAACAAATAGTACAACAAGAAACTGAAAAGCTTATGTAAGGCAAAAGACACAGATAATTGGATAAAGCAGTAGCCTACAGAATGAAAAGTTTTTTTTTTCAACTCCACATCTGATGAAGGGCTAATATACAAATATATAAATAATTTTAAAACTAGATAACTAGAAAACAAATAATCCAATTAGAAATAAGGTGCAGATATAATTAGAAAATTCTCTGTTTAGATAGAGGAACTCAACTGGCTGAGAAACACTTAAAGAAGTGTCCAATATCCTTAGCTATCAGGGAAGTGCAAATCAAAACTACTTTGAAATTCTATCTTACACCTGTCAAAATGGCTAAGACTGATAACACAAGTGACAGCTCGTGCTGGAGAGGATGTGCTATGCAAACACACCTCCATTGCTAATGCAAGTACAAACTTGTATAGCTGCTATAGAAATTATATGAGTGTTCCTAGGAAATTTGGGAATTGACCTAACTCATGATTTATCTATACAACTCTTATGCGTATTCCCAAAAGATGATTCATCCTATGGTGCTCATTGTTGTTGTATTCATAATAGAAATTGACAAACTTGATGTCCCTCAACTGAAAAATGGATAAAGAAAATGTGGTATATTTATACAATGAAGCACTACTTAGTTGTTTAAAAAAATACATGAAATTTGCATACAAATGGAAGTAACCACAAACAAATCATCTTGAGTGAGGTAACCCATACCTTGAAAGATTAATATGGTATTATTCACTTATATGTGAATACTAGTTGCTAAGTAAATGATAACCAAGCTATACTCCATAAACCTAGAGAGATTAGTTAAAGAAATTAGGTATACAGGGGCTGGGGGAACACAAGGATCTCCCTAGGATGGAGAAGTAGAATAGAGGTGTATTTGTGAGCTAGGAGCCAAGGCACTGAAATTGCAGGATAAGTTGGGGAGAAAGAGGAGATAAGGGATTGAGGAATGAGATATAGGCAAAAATAGCTAGAACTGAGAGACATTTGAAAAGTAGTATGGTAACAGTGCATTGGAAACGTCCAAAAACATATAAAGATGATCATAATTAAATTTCAAAATAATGGGGAAGAGTTTCAACTGACCATCTCTTGTCACAAAATGAACCTTCCTGTACTGAGACTTGTTAACCCAAGTTGAATTGTTCACCAAAAGGGTCCCATAGAAATTCTCAAATCACCAAGCCTGTTGTCAAAAAATTATGTCCCATAATCAGCCTCCAAACACTGGCACCAGCAAGATTTTGCTGAAAGGACCCTGATATAGCTGTCTCTTGTGAGGCTATGCCAGAGCCTGACAAACACAGAAGTAGATGCTCACAGTCAGCTATTGGATGGAACACAGGGCCCTCAATGGAGGAGCTAGAGAAAGTACCCAAGGAGCTAAAGGGCTCTGCAACCCTATAGGTGGAACAACAATATGAACTATCCAGTACCCCCGGAGCTCATGTCTCTAGCTGCATATGTATCAGAAGATGGCCTAGTCGGCCATCATTGGGAAGAGAGGCCCCTTGGTCTTGCAAACTTTATATGCTTCAGTACTTGGGAATGCCAGGGCCAAGAAGTGGGAGTGGGTGGGTAGGAGAGTGGGGTCTGGGGGACTTTTGGGATAGTATTTGAAATGTAAATGAAGAAAATACCTAATAAAAATATGTTGTTCTTGATGGCAAGAACCTATTGCTAAAGACAATGACCAAACAACCCATTGACCATGAGAAGTTAAGCTGATGTCTAAATAGAACCTTTCCCCACCCTCTCCATGTTTTAATGTCTTTGTTTGAAAGGCACTGATCAGGTTACCAAAGAGAAACATATATACATATATATATATATATATATATATATATATGTCTAAAATGTTTTCCTGCATGTAAAATATATTGGGGTAATGGTGTCACAATGCATGTGGGAATAACCAACCACTGTCTAATTTGACTTCAGGCCCACTCCATGAGATGAAAATCATATCTTCAATGCTTGCTGACCAAGAAACAGTAGATAGCCTGAAGGCCTAGGATGAAACTAAATACTATCAGTACTTGAACAAAAAAAAAAAAAAAAGTCGTAATAAATGACTCCTAATGATATTCTACTATGCTCACAAACCAGTGCTTTACTCATCTACCAGGAGAGAGCCTTCCTCCTACATTAGATCAGAACTCATACAAAGACTCATAGAAAAGCAATATGCAGAAAAATGTACACACAGCTCCAAAAATTCTGTCTCCATGAAATTCCTGCTCTCAGAGCTCAGGGGATGGAGGACATCAGGAGAGCAAGGCCTTCTAAATCAACTAAGCAAGGTAAATATGAATTCACAGAGACGTAAGCAGCAAGAACAGGGCCTATATGGATCTGCACCAGGTCCTCTGCTTATATAAGTTTATATAAACATACATGTATTTATATGCACATATGTATATACATATATAAACAGTGAATATATATTAAATATACATATCTAATAATATACATGATATATATGGATTTATGTAAGGATGTATATATATATTATATAAGTGATATACATATATAAATACTATATAAACTAAGCTTTCAGGTTATCATTTTCATGGGACCCTTGAGTATTTGATCAACTACTCTGATTCTTGTACCACCTCCTGGATCTCCTTTCCTTTTGTTGATTTCCCTTCTCCAACGTGAAATGTTTTATCTTATTCTATTTTATTTTGATATGTTTTGTTGTTAGTGATTTGATTTCAAGCTTGTTCTTTTCTAATGAGAGGACTGCATGAAAGGGAAGGGAAAGATGAATTGGGAGGAGTCCAGGGGGCAGGAGCTATAATCATGATATGTATCATGTATAAGAAAATAATCTATTTCCAATAAAAATGAAAAGAAAACTTCTAAAACAACCGTATTCCTTACCATGTGGCATTCATCTTTTGTCTAGACAAAATAATAGGGTATTGAATCCTAGAACTAGAGTTATAGACAGTTTTGAACTGTCATGTTAGTGCTGGGAATCAAACATGTGCTGAATTATTTTAGTATGCAAAAATGACTCTTGCTATATCAAAATACAGCAAGTTGAATGCACATATCTACCATGGAAGGGAAAAACTATGATGGAGTTAAAGCTAGGGAAAAAATAACTTTATATGCTTTTCTATGACTTAGGTGGGGTTTTATTTTTTGCCTATTGTCTACCCCTTTTCTTCATCCAATATTATCTTCTCTTGAACTCATTTATAAATTCTTAGAATGTATTCACACTTACACTGGCTTACATATATTACCTATACATTGTAGGCTAGGACCTCTGAACATGGGGAAGAATATGTGATTTTCTGTTTACAGTAGTTTGTTACTTCACTTGAACTTATGACCTAAGTAGTATGCAGTCTGTTTTGTTGTTGTTGCTTTATTAATCTATAGTTTAAAAAATCTTTTCTAAAATCTCTGTCTACTGCAGACTGTTAGCTTACATCATCCTTTTAGAGTGATTTCTACTCAACACTGGAGTATGACCAGAGTGTAATCTACTTCAATAAACTCTTCTTCTCTGCCCCTCAGGCTAATCTATTAATTGTGTCTCTTTATAGAAAAATACCTGTCAAATTATGAAATTTCAGGTGAATCTCATCCTATGGCTATTACTGTCACCCATGAACTACAGCTCTAGTAAACGCACCAGGAAAACATGCTTATTACATCCAGCCAGGGAAGTCACTTCCCATCTGTAGCAAATCTCAACTAAACCTCAAAAGCATCTCAAGAATATCTTTACGTCCACTATATTTAATACTTTACCTCTTTCCCATTCAACACTGAAAGCAGAGAACCAAAAATAAACTTCTTCCTCATTGCTAGAAATGCCTATGATTGTGATTCTGTTTATTCCAAAAGGAGGAGTTTTGAAAAGCTGGAGTAAAAGATAAGCCGGGATTCCAACAAATACAGGACAAAGTTCCCCCTCCATCTTTCCTATCTTCATTTCTGACCTGACTCCCATAAACCTCATTAGAAAGTTGAATAAATCCCAACGTCCTCGATGACATCTTGTATGTGATGAATGAAAGAGAGAAAAACAGAAGCAAGGACATCTATCTTCAGTTCATAATTTATCTGCATTTTATGTACTATTGCCTCTTGCTGCCTTTTTGTCTGTCTGTTCAAGAACAGTTCAAGAGTAGCTATCTCCTGAGAGGATCTACCAAAGCCTGACAAATATAGAGGCAGATGCTCACAGCCAATGAATGGACTGAGCACGGAACCCCAATAGAAGAGTTAGAAAAAGGACTGAAGGAGCTGAAAGGGTTTGCAACTCCATAGGAAGAACAACAATGTCAACCAACCAGACACCCCAGAGCTCCCAGGGACTAAACCACCACAAAAGAGTACACATGGCTCCTGCCACATAAGTAGCAGAGGTTGGCATTGGTTGCCATCAATAGGAGGAGCAGCCCTTGGTCCTGTGAAGGCTCAATTCCCCAGTGTAGGGGAATGCCAGGGTGGTAAGTTGTGAGTGGGTGGGTGAGAGGGGGTGCTCCCTCATAGAAGCAGGTGGAGGAGAAATGGGAGAGGGGAGTTTGGAGAGGAAACTGGAAGGGGATAACATTTGAAATGTAAATACATAAAATATCCAATAAAAAGTCAAGAGATATAAAAAAAAAGTATAAATGAAAAGTAAAGAAGTGTTCGAGGTTCCACTTGTATAGCAAGTTTTAAAAATTTAGCAAACTAAGCCTTTTAATTCTAATAAGACAACCTGGGGCTCTGATTATATGCATCTAATAAATCCAGAAGTGCCAGGATTGAAAGAAGTAATAAGAGACACACTAGATGCTGGAGCACAATTGAAAAACGACTGAAGTAGAGTGTAAAGGATGTGATTCATATTCACTGGCCATACTCCCGACATGCACAGAAACGGACCGATGACAGGCCCTGTGGTTTGGCAAGTCTATGGCTTTGCCTTTTGTCTTGGTTTTCTAAGTAGAACTGATATGTTATATATAGGTAACACTTTATCTTGTTGAACTTATGTGTGAACCTCCCCACCCCCAACATAGAATTTCCTGATATGGGAGATACATGGATATAGAGAACTATCCTATTCGGTCATCAGAAGAAATGAGACATAAGACACTGAAAACATTTTTCAGTTTTCTACACCATCCCTTCTTCTAATCAGTAGAGAACATGGCATTCTTTAACTAATCATACTGAAATGCTTGAGGTCTTGGAGTATTTCTGGTATCCCCAAAAGAAGACGGAGAGAACAGTGTTATTTTATCAGTCTACTTCCAGGTTTTTCTTTTACAACTTTGGAGTTCTGTTGATTTTCTTGCTACATGTTCTGTTTCTACACCTGAGTAATTGGGGCCAAAGGCTGACCTTGTTGTTTTATAAAAGCAATTGACAACAGTAAATTTATCCCTTTGTGTTGTTCAGATATAGAAAGTCCTTTACTTTACACTACATCATAAATTATCTACTCACAGCTTCTAAAATTGCCTTTCGCAACTTCAGCCGAAGTACATGGAGTCTGATGTGCCGATTTAGTATAGGATTAATTCCAGAGCCTTGAACTTAGATCTTTTAACACATGGGCATTTTCTGCATGACATTTCCTATTAAGATCAAATCTGATTAGAACATAGATATTTACTTCTCCAGAGTTGTTGGTTGTAGCAGCTGTTTTTAAATAGAAGTCTCCGTTGCTGCTACATCTACTCCATAGAAAACCCGATGATATGGGCCACTCTTTGCTTTGACTTTGTGATTATTATTTACTTAACTTTGATTTCTCTGCCATTTTTTATTTAACCAGTCTTATGTAAAACTATGAATGAGAGGAACCGCATTAAATATGTCAAAAACTGGTACACATTTAAAGCTGTAAATGAGGAGAAGGAACACAGACTGGAGTTAATATTTATTTAAGCTTCTCCACAGAATGACTGATCAATTTTCAAATGACTTTCAAACACAGAGATTTGCAAACACAGAGTTAAATCTTATGGTATCTGCTGGGGTATAGTAGTGAATTTCTATTTTTGAAAATGTAAAAGGCTTATAAAGAATGTTGCATTTGTAGTAAAATCTTAAAGAGAAAGCTTATCTTTTGGTCCCTTCCCACAAGGTCTCCCAATTCCTAGGAATGCAGAATTAAAAAAAATATATATCACAGAACAAAAACAACCACAGAACTCAAACATTCTCAATTTTCTAGTATTGCCCAAGCACTGCCACTCTGGATTCTAAGTCTAATTATCGTTTTAGTCAGATAATATGTGAGCTGTCTATTCTTTGCTCATGTTTTGTGTAATGCAGGGAATAAAGAAACTTGTCTAGGGTCCAGCTCTATAATGACAAATACACTTGCTTCATATAGACTGTAAGGCTATGAGTGTCTGTATATATGCTGAGCATAGGAACCAAAGCAGGAAATTAGATTTTTTGAGGGTTACTTGGGAAACATGTCTTCTTGTCTGAAGTGCTCTTAATAAAATAGGAGGAAACAAAACAGACTGGATGATGAAAACCATAATGCAATTTATTATGACTGCCTCTGACAGGAATATTAAAATCTCCAAAGCACAATATGAGTCCACATTGGCTACTGGACAAGCATTTCTAATCTATGAACAGATAAACTAATTTTATATACTAAGGAGATTATAAATTTAGCTAGATGAACATGGATCCAGGAATGCATTTGTGCATTTGTCTATGATAAGACAGAAGATGAGATGTGGTATCAAAAGTAAGATTACCAACAACTAAACAAAATACAGATAGTAAGGGAAATTATATTTTAATGGTTTAGGAACTAATAGGAAAGATCTGTTTTGCTCTCAAGAGTCCTTAATGTCATAATGACACATAGTAAATGGAATTGTTGACAAAGGGCTTCCTAGTCCTTGTGGCCTAAGAGAACAAGGACAGAAAAAAGAAACAAAAGGTAATCTGAGAGGTAGTCACATAGACACAGTTGGTATAATTTTTTAAAAGGCAGAGAACTTTAGGGGCTGTATTACCTAGTTATTGTGACACCGATTTTATTACTTAAAAAATAGCAATAAAATGGTATCCTATCTCACAGTATCCTATCACAGGATTAAAAGGATGATTTCTATAATGGGTATCATTACCTGACCTATCCTTTATACATGGACTCATATTTATCACATACTATGTTTCTAATCATTTTCCTTTCAGTCGTGGCAAACTTTGGGATCATCTAACTATCCATATGTAGTGTCCGGGCATATTTGAGTATCTATCAATAGTCTCAAGTTAAGCACCCATCTTCCTATCCTTGGGTTTTATGTTCGTTTAGTCATGAATCTATTCATTCAAGAAACATGGATTGCATGCTTTCAGTGAAGATAGTTCTATTTATCTTATCAATAAGATAGCTTCAGTTGATAAGTGCTTTAAAGAAAAAAAAATGGATAAACAGTGGTGACTGAAACAGAGAGATTATTCTCTATTGTACAGGGAAAAATAGCCTTACAAAGCAGATGGCTTTTGAGCAGGAATCTGAGTAAGAAGAAACCATAAGATTGTTTAAGAAAGCTTAAAAACAGAGGTAGAAACTTAAGTTTCATGGGTTTGGAATCAGGATTGGTATGCCTGGGCCAGTATTGAACCAGATGCATCTTACACATAAAAGGTCAGGGAGGTTAGAAAGATCATGTAATAGATCATGAAATTGAAAGGTTCTGTGATGGTTTTTATTCAGCTGTCTAATTAATATTGCCACTTGATTACCTCCAAATAGTTCAAATGGAGAATTTCTCCAAACCAGTCCTTTACAGATAATTTGGTAGAGGAAAATACTATAATGCTTTAGTACTTGCCTTAGTATTTGGCCTAAAATATATTATTCTTTCAATAATGTGTTAGAGTAGATGGTGGTGAATTTGGAAGCTAGCCATAGTTTTTTCCCAGACTCTCTCATATCTTTCCATGGGCACAATGTCTTAACACTTCTTGAAACTTTGAAATCTGACATAGTTATGGTGTCTGGCCTATTAACACACCTTTCATGAGTCATAGAAATTGCCTGACCACAGCCTCCGTTGTTTACTAGCACAAGGAAGGTCACCTCAGGTTTTCATTCTCTGCAGGCAGAGACCTGAATTAACTCTGAGATCCAAGAAAATTCTTGTTATTACCAAGATGCATGCATTCAATTTAGACTTTCCTTTGACCTCCACAATTAGTTTAACATTACAAACACATAAACATACACACACACACATACACACACACACACACAGACACACACAGAGACACACATATACACACACACACATACACACACACAGACACACACACAGACACACATATACACACACACACACATACACACACATACACACATACACATATGCATACGCATACACACACACTCACACACATACACACACACACATACACACACACATACACACATAGGCATACGCACACGCACACACACACACACACACACACACACACACACACACACACACACACACACACACACACATCTGGATCTCAGTGACCCAGAACTGATAAATAACCCCAAAGGAGTTGCAAAAGAAGGAGAGGCTTTATTTTCAGACCATGAGAACTCAAGGGTGAATTGAAAATAGGCTTAGCTATCATATTAAAGTTGTATCCAGGGGTCTTATACCACATCCCTTAAGGGTCTTGTTAAATGAAACATGGCATGCCAGTCTCTGGCCCTTTTTGAACCAATAAGATTCTGTCATCTAATTTCTGAATACAACATCACATTATTCTCATTGGTTCTCCAGGATTACCCTCATTACTTAATTCTGAGAAGCTTGTCACTAAGCCAAGGACATCATTCTTTCTCATTAAATGTTAATGCTTATTTATTTAGTGAGTATCATGCACCAGATACTCCATTCCAGATATAGCAATTAATAATATAGCTATAGACCTTGTCATCCTTACAGGGAAATGAGCAAGAATTTTTAAGTAAGAGGAAGTTTCAAAGCACTGTGTGCAGAGTGTGTTGTTCAATGCAAACTGTTGTCTATACTGGGATGTATATGAGAGAAGAAAAAGAACAGGGAAAAAGAGTTGTACTGGGGAGGATATAAAGTGGGGGAATGATTGTTTAATATTGACTAAACAACTTCCTTGTGTGTGTATTTTAATGAATTCCTGTACTTGATCAACACTTCTAAATAACTGTTTTTTGTCTTATGTGCTATTCCTTTTCCCCTACTAAAAAAGCAATGATTCTCCATCCTCTTTGAACCATTGTAATCTGATTTGACCATGGAATGTTTGTCACCATGAGGAAAGCTCTCCTTTTCAGACCTGAAGCTGACTTAAATCTCACCCACAAAGAGACAGTGAACCTGAGGATGACAGAATCCTAAACCAAGTTTAGCAATCCCTAACCAAACTCGGGTGCCTGGGTTGTTTTGTATGATGATGCAAAGCTTTCAAATTAATTCTGTGGGACTTTCACACTGTGTATTATGATGATTTTCATTTCCTCTCCCTAGATTCCTTACAGATGTATTTCCTTTCCCTAACTGTCCAATTATTTTTATTTGTAGCTATACTTTCTTACTATGTGTCATAGCAATTCAAAAGTTATGATCAAACTTGCTTTACTTCCAGAGATAATAACTTCTCCAGTAACCACTTTGATTCTGCTATTAAACTTAGCCTGCCTAACAAGAGGACTGAATAAAAACTTTAGCCATGAACTCAGTTCTGTTCACCCGTGTTTGTTGGACATTGGGATATACACAGACAGTCTGGTCTCCAGTTGAGCTGAGGACTGAACCCTGGAATGCTGATAATTCACCTACATGGCACAGTAGGCATTCCCTCATGCTCCTGGAACTCTGGCTCCTGTCTAAGTTACCAACCCCCCCCCCAGCCCCCACAGGAAAAGAATAGCTAATAGTCACATAGGCAATGTCCCTAGCTTCTGACCTTCAGGCTAAACTCCTCCCTAGTTCCCTAGCAACAGTAAAGATAACCCACACCATAAGAGTGGCTGCTTGGCCACACCTCACTCTCTTGCTCTCTCACTCCTCTCCTCTGTGTTCTCCTCTCCTCTCTCCTCTCTCCTCTCTCCTCTCTCCTCTCTCCTCTCTCCTCTCTCCTCTCTCCTCTCTCCTCTCCCCTCTCCCCTCTCCCCTCTCCCCTCTCCCCTCTCCCCTCTCCCCTCTCCCCTCTCTGTTACAATCTCCCCCCTCTTATTCTCTAGGCTTTCTTCTTTCTCCTCTTGGCCATGGCTGATCTCTCTCTCTCTCTCTCTCTCTCTCTCTCTCTCTCTCTCTCTCTCTCCTACCTTCTCTCTTTCCCCCTGCCTTTATATAAGAAAGCTCTAAAACCATAGACAGTCTCTGCTCATCAAGGCCAGCTGCACCTGTGTGGGAGCCTCTTTCACTAAGCCCTCTCTCCCATACTCATGGGGCTACAGGGTGTGACCCGGGGTCCCCTGGTTTCAGGAGCTGCCCCTTCTCCACACCCCATTGAGTGGGGTCAGTGGCTTAGATGCCCACCGGGGGCTGAGTTGAAAGAGTCTGGCAGCCCTCCCGTGTCCGGCTGCCTAGAGCATAGGAGGAACTCTGGCTAGACGTGGGCTATCCTCCCTTCGCCCTCCTTCCCCTGCTCCCTTTTAGTTCCCACAGGTGTTCTCTTAGACATTTTACTGTGACAAAAGATCTATTTCCAACTTTCATTCCTGCCTAGTTATTTCTAGGAAAAAGGTTTTGAGATTCTTCTCTAAATTTTCATATTTGAGATTTTTCTAGAAAGTAGAAATACACAGGGAGCAAAAAAATAAATAAATAAAGTCTTGACTGATGTAGCTATGATGTGGTTATCTCTCCACTTCTGATTAACATTTATATATTTATATCCTAATCTCTATTTTTTAAAATTTTATCTTTATTGGATATTTTCTTTAGTTACATTTCAAATGTTATCGCCTTGCCTGGCCCACCAAAACCTCCTATCCTATCCCCCCACCCGAGTCTATGAGGGTGTTCCTCACCCACCCACCCACTCTCACCTCCACACCTTCAAGTTCCCCTACTCTATGGCATTGCACCTTCACAGGACCAAGGGCCTCTCCTCCCATTGATGCCTGGCATGGCTTATCCTCTGTTACATATGCAGCTGGAGCCATGGGTCCCTCCATGTGTACTCCTTGGTTGGTGGTCTAGTCCCTGTTCTTCCTATGGTGTTGCTAACCCCTTCAATTCCTTCAATCCTTTCTCAAACTCCTCCATTGGGGACCCCATTGGGGACCTTCTACTCAGTCCAATGGTTGGCTTCAAGCATCCACCTCTGTATTTGTCAGGCTCTGACAGAGCCTCTCAGGAGACAGGAGACAGCTTTATCAGGCTCCTGTCCACATGCACTCCTTGGTATCCACAATAGGGTCTGGATTTGATAGTGTATATGGGATGGATTCCTAGGTGGAGCCGTCTTCGGATGGCCTTTCCTTCAAAGGCCATCCACACTCTGCTCCACACTTTGTCTCTGTATTTGTTCCCATGAGTATTTAAAAACAATGAACTCATGGAATTCTTAGGCAAATGGATGGAAGTAAAAAATATCATCCTGGGTGAGGTAACCCAATCACAAAAGAACACACATGGTATGAACACACTGATAAGTCAATATTAGCCCCAAAACTTGGACTACCCAAGATACAATTCTCAGACCACATGAAGCTCAAGATGAAGGAAGACCAAAGTGTGTATGCTTCGGTCCCTCTAAGAAGGGGGAACAAAATACTCATGGGAGCAAATACAGAGACAAAGTGTGGAGCAGAGACTGATGAAAAGGCTATCCAAAGACTGCCCCACTTGGGGATCCATTCCACATACACTCACAAAACATAATCACTAATGCTAACCATAACAGGCTTTGTGCTGCCTTTGTAGATAGTCATTAAAACCTAACCAAATCAAAATGATATTTTTGAACACGTCTCTAATTCAACTATGAGCAGATTATTTGTAAGAAGTGAGACTTAGAACAGTGACACCTACTCAGGGGAGACCATGTAGTAAGACATGGAAAAAAGCAGTCACAGAAGATGGAGGCCTCAGAAGCAAACGACTATCTTGATATCTCAGTCACAAATTGTCTACCGTATAGAAGTATAAAAAACTGGATTTCTGTTGTTTATGCCACTCAGTAATTGGTACTTCATTTTTGGCACACTAGAGAACTAATATTGCAGTCAATCAGCTAGAGTAAATTGTGTGATTTTTATTAGTATTTTTTTTTCAAGACAGGGTTTCTCTGTGTAGCCCTGGCTGGCCTGGAAACTCACTCTGTAGACCAGGCTGGCCTCGAACTCAGAAATTCGCCTGCCTCTGCCTCCCAAGTGCTGGGATCAAAGGCATGCACCTTTAATGGGAAATTGTCACAATATTAAGATGCATATAAATAAAGTAAAAACAACACAATTAGTAAATAGGATATTGTTGCAAAGGTATATATTAAGGAGTACCATGATGGGAAAAAGCAGAGCCAAGCAGACTAAAATTAATGATGTAACCAGAAGGGGTGTGCAGGTGAGAGGCAAGTCTGAATGAACTGAAAGATTAACTGACTATAGCACAATCCCAGTGAAACACAGCACAAGTTCGAAATTATAGTGAGAGGAGAAAAAAAATAGGACTGAGACTGAAAAGAGAAAGAAATATAAAGAAGCTAAGCACAGGTCACAGATCTATCATTTCTTCTGAACCTTGAGTGACAGTGATTCTGATATTCTTACTGGGAATTAATACAGCCGGAGAAAGAGAAAGTTTTGTTTCACTTTCAACATGCTAAATATGAGGCATTGGAGATGGCATCAGATGGGAATGGCCATACCTAAACAGCCTTTTCTCAGTCACTCACAGTGAAAAGTCACACTTTAATGTTCATCTATTTTCTAATGTGATTTTTATCACTAGGGAAGAAATTAAGATTGAAATGTTAACAATAACCTGGACTCTAAAATACTCATTTGACAAACTCTTCAAATATCTAAATATTTGGGCTCCCATGTTTTCTGATTTGTGGATATTATTAATATTTAGTTTTTATAATAACATGAACAGAGATTAAATGCTTGATTCTAACACTATATTCTTTTTCTAGTTCTTCCAATAGCATCTCCTAGGCCAAGGAGGAAGAAAAAGAAATCATTACATAAGAAACTGAAAACTCTGGACTTCACATGCTAATCCTTTGATAGCACTATATAAAGTTGTTTTCCTTATAACTAGTTTTTAAATCACCCTGTCTCACTAAGCTTAAGATTGAGGTGATTATATTCATGAAATTTACATTTGACATTGTATTAATAAGGATAGGTTAATGGTGTAGTCAAAACCTCCCAAGTCACAGAGATTAATAGGAAGTATCCTCCTTGATGTGTTCAAAGAGAATTGGAAGCAAAGCTCCTCAACATTGTGATCATCCTGAGTCCCAGGTGAGAGCTGTAGTTTGTAGGCGTGTGGCTCCAAGGTCACTTTATTAGTGGAAAGGACCTGTGGTAAACCACATGTTGGCATATGGCATTTGCACCAAATGTTCTTAGTTAAAGCAAGCTCCATAGCTAATGATCAATCACACATGTATTAAAATAGAAAGAGTCTTAATAATTAAGGATTGGCAAAAAAAAAAAAAAAAACAGCTACCAAAGATATCTGATATCTGTAACTTATACTTAAAGATTGTATTAGCTCATTTCCTAGAGCATGAAAGTCTAGTATTCAAAATCGTTTTGCAACAAAAGTAATTTTTATTATAATTAGACTCCTGGTGTCAAACTGGGTAAGATTTAAAATAGCGTGACAGCTTGATTCTAATATCTAACTGCAAAATCTTTTGCAGGAAAGTGATATTCTTGAATTTCTACCAGTTATTCTTACCCTTCATAATCATTACACCAAATGTTCTTTCATTTTATAGACTATGTAAGTAGTTTCCAAAGATAAAGCTTTAGTTATAGAGATTGTAAAATCATATATATGTATATATGTTTTCCTGTTCAAAAGACTAAGATTCCATAATTGTTTTGAGATGTACAGATAAGGGTGAGAAAAGTGGCCAAAACATTGAGCCTGTGGGAGAAAGGAGACAAGTGGATTTTTTCTTATTGGGATTCTCTCCAGAAAGAGTCATCTGGCGAGTTGGCAAATATAAACTCGAACAGCTATGTGCCAGATGTTCACTGCTGTTGTTGGGCCATCTGCAGTTTGCTTCTCACCATATGCCACTTTTACAATTGGTTGGCTGGGGTATCAGAGGCAAAATTCACTGTGCAATTGTTTTTGTATTATTCTTGTGAATGTGATCAGGAAAAATGAACATAACCAGCTTTGCTAGGGTATAAGTGCAGCATAGTTTCTACAGAGGTTGACTACTACCAGGGTTGCATAGATCATATCTGAAGAGCTAGAAATAACCTTTAATTCACTTTGGAACAAGTGACAAAGCAGTGACTCTTAATTATCCTTATTACTGTCAGTTTTCTCTTTAAAAAATCCTATTTGCATTTCTCTAATCAATGGATTGTACTATTGCTACTGCACATAAAATATAGCCAGTAACTTCTTTTCATTGGAATTGGAAATGAGTATCAATTGTAGTTGAATTTTTTGAGTTGTCACTCATAATGCTATATGATATAAAGGGAAAGAGGACACACACACACACACACAAGAGAGAGAGAGAGAATTTTTTGCCATTTCTGTCTCTTGCTGCTCATCTTAATATTTTGAATGTGGTTCCTGTCTACACATGAGCATGTGCATAAACATGGAAACACATATACACAGGCACACAGATACAAAATATGGACACATTTGAACACTCATATACAAAAACTGATATGCATACATATAAAAATATACATATAGGCACACATACACACATACACACACTCATATACACACATGGGTATACACACATATTAAATGCATGAACATGTTGTATACACTCTATAGACTCATATATGCACATACAAACAAACATGTAAACAATACACTCTCATACATTTAAAGACAGATATAACCACACATACAAGCATACAAGACAACAGAATGTCTAAAAAGGTAGTCTTTCATTTTTAAAAATTTTGTAAATATTAATACATTAATGTTTATGAAGTAAGTCTAAAGAATATAAGTAGTAGGTTTAAAGGAATGGAATCTGGGAAGGCAGCATGAGATAAATTAATATGTATATTACTGATATAATGGTTTATCTGTAGTTTAGGGATCATTTTCCTAATTTTTAAAATAAGTGTTCTCGACTTATAAAACTGATACAGTTGATAGTTCTTGGTATGTTTATACCATTCTAAATTTCTACTTATGTTTGTAATATTTTAAGTTTTAAAGTAACGGTAAAAATTCCTCAGAAATATTTGCCTTTAAACTTTGAGTTTATAACTATTTTGTAGTACATTAATGAATTATTTCTATAAGAAATACAAAGGTTTATAAACCACACATGACTTTAATCTGGGACAATGAAGGTTTCTTTATCAGCATACTCATTTGAATGCTTCTTTGGATGGGTTGACTTGTACCTGTACTCAGATCTTAAAGCACGTTGTTATCATGTACAACATTTTGGTTTGTATTCTATAGCTGGCTTCACTTGTCTTAAAGTGTAGAGAAAAATATGCCTCAAAACCAGTAATCACCATCCCTGATCTCAAGCTGTACTATAAAGCAATACTAGTAAAGATCACATGATATTGGTACAGAGACAGACAGATCAACCAATGGAATAGAATAGAAGACCCCAAAACAAACTCACACAACTATGGATACTTGATCTTTGACTAAGAAGCCAAATCATACAGTGGAAAAAGAGAAAGCATCTTCAATAAATGGCCCTGATCTCACTGGCAATTTGTATGTAGAAGAATGCAAATTGATCCATATTTATCACCTTGCACAAAGCTCATGTCCAAGTGGAACAAGGACCTCAACATAAAATGAGATACACTGAATCTCTTAGAAGAGAAAGTGAAAATGAGCCTCAAATTCACTGACACGGGGAAATTTTCTTGAACAGAACACTAATGACTGAGGTTCTAATATCATCAATTGATAGATGAAACCTCAAGAAGCTAAAAAACTTCTGTAAGGCAAAACACTCCTCTATTGCTGGTGGAATTGCAAGCTGGTACAACCACTCTGAAAATCAATCTGGAGGTTTCTCAGAAAAGTGAAAAAAAGTTCTACCTGAAGACCCAGCTATACCACTCCTGAATATATACCCCAATGATGTCCTAACACACCACAAGTACATGTGCTCTATTATGTTCATAGAAACCCTATTTGTAATAGCCAGAAGCTGGAAACAACTCAGATGTCTCTCAATGAAAGAATGGATACAGAAAATGTGGTTCATTTACAAAATGGAATACTATTCAACTATTTAAAAAAAGGACATCATGAATTTTGCAGGGAAACGGGACTAGAAAATATCCTGATTGAAGTAACGCAGACCCAAAAGGACATGTGTGGTGTGTACTCACTGGTAAGTAGATATTAGCCAAAAAATACAGAATACCTAGGATACAACCCACAGATCATAAGAGTTTTAACAAGTGAAGATGCTCCAATCCAATTTGAAAGGGGGAATAAAATAACTACTGGAGGCTGAGGGAGGGAGGGACTTGAGTGGGAGGGGGCAGAAGGGGAACAGGATTAGGTATGGGTGTGGGGGACAGGAGAGAAGTTCAGAGGGCCAGGAGAGTGAATGGAAATATGTGGCCTCTGGCGGTGGGAGGTGAGGGGACCCCTATAGAAAGTACCAGAGATGTGGGAGGTGAGAGACTTTCAGGATTCAATGGGAGTTACCTTAGCCAAAATGCCCAACAGTAGGAAAAGAGAATGCAAAGGGTCCACCTCCAGGAGATAGACTGGCCTCAAGTGGAGGGAGGGAATTATCAACCCATAGTCAAATTTTCTGACCCAAAGTTTTTCTTGCCTAAAATAACTGCAAGGACAAAAACAGAGAAGAGACTGAAGGAAACGCCTCCGCCTCCGTCCAGTGACTGGCCCTACTGGGATCCATCTCATGGGTATGGGGGCACCAAGGCCTGACATTATTACTGATGCTATGATGTACTTACAGACAGGAGCCTAGTGTGGTTGTCCTCTGAGAGGCCCTACCAGCAGCTGACTGAAACAGACACAGATACTTAGAGCCAACTAGTTTGTAGGCCCCAGGAAAGGGGGATGCCTGGTGGCAGGAAGCACCTTCTAGGAGGAAAGGGGGAGGATGAATGGGATGAGAAACTGTGGGAGGAGAATAAGAAGAGGAGTAGCAAAGGCTGGAATGTAAATAAATAAAACAAAAGCCAACAAAGAACCCAGTACCCTTCAGGAAAGGTGAAAACTGAGAGCACACAGCTGTGTGTTAACAGGAAGTATATTAGATGCTCTGCATAATTACTCACCAAGTCACACATCCCACTAAGCTGATCCTCATGAAATTGCAGATACACATCATGTCCTCTTCTGCAACTTCAAGTGAGTGATCCAAATGTTTACAGTCCAAAGCACGGAGTCCTAAGAAGTGATTTTCTTAGGTTTGTGAATTTAGATATACAACCTGGCATTTAAATATAGTCCAATCCTCAAAATACTATTTAAGACAAATGTCTGTAACTAGATAAAACAGTTTACTTGTAGCTGTTTCTATATAAATAGAGATACACTCCAGAGGCCTCTCTCAAATGGATTTTAGTGGGCTAATTTTGCTCCTATCACATTGTTTTTCTTGCCAAATTGCCTAGTTCTTACAGCATGTCAGAATTTTCTTGGCAAAACTGTAAAAATATTATCACTTCATATGTGACTAGTGGTCTATAATGAACATTATGTTTTATAGAATAAAGTCAAATAATATGTCCAGAATGTCTCCTAGAAAATTTGGATCAGAATCAAACTCTTAAGTATTAGTATCTGTACCTACGTTTTAAATTTTTTTGAGAATTTTATACATGAATATATAATTTCATTTCTATGTTTACATTATTTCAACCCTTATCTCTCTCTCTGCTCTAACTTCTTCCATATCCCCTCATTCCTCAAATTTAGAATTTTATGTATAAAATTTATAAATTTATCTATAAATTCACACACACATACACACAATTTGCTGAATTCATTTCATGTTACTATTATGTATGTGTGTTTAGGGCTGACTGCCTGGGATTCTGTAATCTATTGTGGTCTTGTCCCTGGAGAAAAATAATTTTTCCCTTATGTTTCCTATAATTCTTCATCTCAGAATGGGGCTTTTTGACATTTACTCCTACCACATTTGGCCTTTCTTCTTGAATCTGTATTTTCTGTCTAAGAGTTCTCCCAATGTTCATTTTATTGGGTACAGGATATAAGCTAGTTTAGATAAAGTGAATTGTTTGCCCCTAGTCTCCCTTACATTTCCCAGACATGTTTTGGATCACCGTTAATCTTTAGAATTTCTTATGAAAATATGATAGAAGCTGGAAAGATGTTGACATGAGAAGAGACAGGTCCATATTTCTGTGGAGATGTAAAAGTTCTGTTTTTCACTTCATGTAACTAAGCAGATTGGAAGAGGAGCTGATGACTTTAAATTTCTCCTCCCAAGGAAATTCTGCTCACTCTAAAAAAAGTTTGTCTGGTGGGGGCTTTGACCTGAGAACCACATCCATCAGATATTCGTAGCAGTTTAAAAAAGAACATGTGATACAATTCAGATTAGTATTTACTTATTCATTTAGCGAAATGTTTGGCTCTTTGCTTTTATTTCTCTGAATACTACTTTCTTTTAGAAAAATTGTAACTACCATCTGCAGTACTGGGAACTAGAGAAGTTATTATGACAGATATGTCTCAGGTTTGGTTAAGATTACTGGTAAATTGAATGCATTAGCTTTTATAAATTCGGGCAGATTCTAAACACCTATATACTAGCTTTTAAAATAAAATGTGTCTCTCATAAATGTTGGAAAATTCTCAAAAAAGAAAAGAGCACAAAATCTGTTCAGTGTGTTTCTTTGAGAATTTTTTTAGAATGTAAAATCTTAATTTCATTTACTTAACTTTGGTTGAAACAGAACCAGTCTCTTTTATCTCCCCCTCCCTTTTATCATTTATTTTCTGAATTTTGCATTCATTTTTGACCTTGAAGATACTACAATGACTGGGTTTATACTCTGTATTTCTATATGTGAAGGATTTTTCCTATAACTTCAGAAATTACCCTGAATAGGTGATTCTCAAATGACAATCATGTTTTTGATCTGTAGTTCACATTTCCTATTCTTTGATTGACAACACGCAGAAGTTCTCATGCATGAGCCATGTTCTTTTTAATATTTTCCATGTGTTTGAAGCTGAAATAAAGTGGTATTTTTTAAATCTATGTTCCATATTTCATTCTTTTATTTCCCACTCAGCATCTCTGAAATTAGCACGTTTTATATATAATTCATGGGGCATTTAGATTGTGTCATAGATTAATTAGCATCACTTCATGTTCTTTTGTGATAGTACACAAATAAGGACACTTTGTAAAATTTGTAGTGGCCAAGATCTGAGCTTTCCTTCCAAGTGAATTAATCACCACACACTTAAAACATGATTAGTTTGTCAAGTTGATCTCTTTATCATCAGAATATTCTTTGAAGAAGAGTATTCTGATCAACCACTGTCTTGGTTAGGAATTATTTCTATTTGTAAGGTGCCTTACAAATTCCAAATTTCAAATATTGACATTAGATGTCTTTGCAATCTGATCCAAATCTAACATTGTATCTATTTGCAAGTGATGGTGTACATTCCTTCTCAAAGAGTAGAGGTTTTTTTCCCTTGTTTACTGGCAGAGCTCCCCATAAATGATGCAATTTCTCCTTTTGTCTTCTTTTTTAATTAGATATTTTCTTTATTTACATTTTCAAATGTTATTCCCTTGCCCAGTTTCCCCTCTGCAACACCCCCCAATCTTATCCCTCCTTACCCTGCTTCTATGAGGGTGCTCTCCCACCCACCTAACCACGCTCCTTATGAGGGTGCTCTTCCACCCACCTACCAACACCCACCTGACCTCCCTAGCATTTCTCTATACTGGGGTTTCAAGATGTTGTGTCCCTGATTCCGCAGGACCCCCAGGAGAGCTCTCAGAACTGCTGAGCCAGATGCAAAGATGCAAATAGAGTCTTATTAATCCAAGTCAGACTTGGATCACAAACCTTCCCACTGCACAGGACAGGAGTGTGACCCCAAGCCTAGAAGGCCTGGCACTTATATACAGCATAGTTAGAGATTCTATGTATTTTAGGGTGACCGGGTAGAAGAAAAGGTAAGTCATTTTTCAAACACAATATCGTTTGTTCAGGCGCTAAGGCAGAATTTTGAAACTGGGGGGTGGGGGACTCTTCTGACTTGGGGAGTAAGTTTATGGTGCTAGCAGGAATTAGTGTGTTTTACAGCTAGTCATTCCCACTTGTGACCTGTGATTATCTCTTAAGGATATTTTCTTTTGCTTCTCTCCCAAGGACTAGGCCTGCTGCACCTGGGAAGTGCTTAGCCATTTATCAGTGAGAGTGCCAGCCTTAGCAATGGAGGCAAAGGGGGCTGTCTTTTGCTATTCTAAAGCAGTCATTTGTGGTTCTTCAGGGAGGGAGGGTTGTTAAGGGGTGTGTTTATGGAAACAGGGATAGTGATATTCCGATATTCCAGCGCCAGACCTGGTCACCTCTGAATGACCAGGGAGGAGGAGAGGATCCTCACCAAGGTTGCTGCAGGAAGGAACAGGGGGAAGGGGAGCTTCTGTGAGAAAGCCCCGAGACACACTTCAAACCCTTTCCAGCACCAACCATCTACCCTCCCATAGATGCCAGATAAGGCCCCTTCAGCTCCTTCAGTCCTTCCCCTAACTCCCCCATTAGGATCCCTGTACTCAGTAAGATAGTGGAATGCAAGCATCCCCATTTGTGTTGGTCAGGATCTGGCAGAGCCTCTCAGAAGACAGCAGTATCAGGCTTCTGTCAGGAAGTACTTCTTGGCATCTGCAATAGTGTACAGGTTTGGTGTCTGCATGTGGATGGATCCCCAGGTGGGGGCAGTCTCTGGATGGCCTTTCCTTCAGTCTCTATTCCATTCTTTGTCCTTGTATTTCCTTTGGACGGGAGCAATTCTGGGTTAAAATTTTGGAAACGGGTGGGTGACCCCATCCCTCAACATGGGGGTCATGCCTAACCTCTGGATATGGTCTTGACAGATTCTCCCTCCCCTTAATGGGGTATTTGACCTAATGTCATCCCTGTGGGGTCCTGGAGGCCCTTGCTTTCCTGGCCTCTGGGACTTTCTGGTTGCTACCTCCAGTTCCCCATCTTCCATTGTTACACACCTTTGTTCAATTTCCTGATCCTCTGCACATCTCCTCCATCTCCTCCCACACCTGATTCTGTCCCTCTTTCTCCCACTCCTCTCTTCAAACACCCTCCCACCCTCTACTTCCCTTAATTATATTGTTCCCCCTTATAAGTAGGACTGAAGCATCCACTCTTTGATCTTCCTTCCTCTTGAGCTTTATGTGGTTCGTGAGTTTTATGTTGAGTATTCCATGCTCTTTGCCTAATATCCACTTATCAGTGAGTGCATATCATGTGTGTTCTTTTGTGATTGGGTTACCTCACTCAGGATGATTTCCTCCAGATACATCTATTTACCTAAGAATTTCATGAAGTCATTGTTTTTAATAGCTGAGTAGTTCTCCATTATGTAAATGTACCACATTTTCTGTATCCATTCCTCTGTTGAGGGACATCTGAGTTCTTTCCAGCTTCTGGCTATTATAAATAAGGCTGCTATGAACATAGTGGACCATGTGTCCTTATTACAAGTTGTAACAAATTCTGGGTATACGCCCAGGAGAAGTGTTGGTGGATCCTCAGGTAGTACTATATCCAATTTTCTAAGGAACCGCCAGACTGATTTCCAGAGTTGTTGTACCAGCTTGTAATCCAACCAACAATGGAAGAGTGTTCTTCTTTCTCCACATCTTCGCTAGCATCTGCTGTAGCCTGAATTTTTGTTCTTAGCCATTCTGACTGGTGTCAGGTGGCATCTCAAGGTCTTTTTGATTTGTATTTCCCTAATGATTAAGGATGTTGAACATTTCTTTAGGTGCATCTTGGCCACTCGATATGATATTCCTCAGTTGCAAATTCTCTGTTTGGCTCTGTTCCCCATTTTTAATAGAGTTATTTGGTTCTCTGGAGCCTAATGTCTTCAGTTCTTTGTATATATTAGATATTAGCCCGCTATCAGGTGTAGGATTGTTTAAGATCCTTTCCCAAACTGTTGGTTGTCATTTTGCTTTATTTACAGTGTCCTTTGCCGTACAGAAACTTTGCAATTTTATGAGGTTCCATTTGTCTATTCTTGATCTTAGAGCATAAGCCATTGTTGTTCTGTTCAGGAAATATTCCCTCATATCCATGTGTTCAAGGCTTTTCCCCATTTTCTCTTCTATTAAATTCAATGTATCTGGTTTTAAGTGGAGGTCCTTAATCCACTTGGACTTGAGTTTTGTACAATGAGATAAGAATGGATCTATGTGCATTCTTCTACATGCTGACAGCTAGTTGAACCAGCACCATTTGTTGAAAATGCTGTCTTTTTTCCATTGGATGGTTTTAGCTCATTTGTCAAAGATCAAGTGACCATAGGTGTGTGGGATCATTTCTGGGTCTTCATTTCTATTCCTTTGATCTACCTACATGTCTCTGGTCTACTAGCATGTAGTTTTTACCACTATTGCTCTGTAATGCAGCTTGGGGTCAGGGGTGGTGATTCAGCCAGTTCTTCTATTATTGAGAATAGTTTTTGCTATCCTGGATTTTTGTTATTGCAAATGAATTTGAGAATATCTAATTCTAAATCTATGAAAAAGTGAGTTGGAATTTTTATAGGGATTGCATTGAATTTGTAGATTGCTTTTGGTAAGATGGCCATTTTTACAACATTAATCCTGCAAATCCATGAGCATGGGAGACCTTTCCATCTTCTGAGGTCTTCCTCAATTTCTTTCTTCAGAGACTTGAAGTTCTTGTTGTACAGATCTCTCACATGTTTGGTTAGAGCAACACTAGCACATTTTATATTGTTTGTGCCTATTGTGAAGGGTGTTGTTTCCCTAATTTCTTTTTCAGTTTGTTTATCCTTTGCATAGAGGAAGGCTACTGATTTGAGTTAATTTTATATCCAGCCACCTTGCTGAAGTTATTTATCAGGTTTAGGAGTTCTCTGGTGAAATTTTTAGGGTCACTTAAGTATACTACCATGTCACTAGCAGATAGTGATATTTTGACTTTTTCCTTTCCAATTTCTAATCCTTTGACTCCCTTTTGTTGACTAACTGCTCTGGTTAGGACTTCAAGTACTATATTGAATAGGCAGGGAGAGACTATGCATCCTTGTTCTGTCCCTTACTTTAATGGGATTGCTTCAAGCAGCACTATTAGAAAAACTTGGAGGAAGTGTGTCACTTTGCTGGTAGGCTTTGAGACCATTCTCCTAGCTGCCTGGAAGACAGTCTTCTCTTGGCTGCCTTTACATCAAAATGGAGAACTCTCAACTCCTTTTCCACCAACTTGTCTGCCCAGACAATGGCATTCTTCCTTCCATGATGAAAATGTTCTGAACCTCTGAAACTGTAAGCCAGCCTCAGTTAAAAGCTGTTTTTAATAACCTTGATCATGATGTCTCTTCACAGTAATGAAGCACAAACTAAGACAAAAGCTTTGAAAGCCAGCATAAATAAGATAGTAAACAGCATTTCTCATTGCCTCTGCTTCAGTTATATCCTTGAGATCTGCCTTGGCGTCCTCCCATGATGGATTATAGCTTGTAATCTGATATAAACCATTTCTATTCAAAACCAAGCTGTTTAGGGTCAGTGCATTACTATAGTAGCAGAGAAGCAAACCAACACAAAAATTTGTATCAAAGAGTAGGGTTTTGTTGTGACAGACTTGACCACACTATGAGGAAGATTGGGGAAGCATTTGTAACTTTAAGCTGAAAAAACAGTGGAGTACTCAGAGCCTAATGAGAGATTGTTAGAGGATCTTGAAAAATAGAAATCCTGAAAAATTTCAGGAATGACAACTTTGACCTGGATAATCAATTAGGGAGATCATCCCCAAGGAAGACTATTTGTGATTTAGTGGAGTGAACAGATTGTATTCACATATTTAGACATATATCTGTGCTATACAATAAATAAAGAAAACAGACTATGAATTTGAGAAGATACAGAGGTACAGAGAATGGGTTGAAGGAACAAATAGGATGGAGGAAAATTATACAGTATTTTAGTTAAAAAAAAATAAAGATAAAATTCAGAAAAAAATCCAGATCACAGAAGTTTACCTTGTAAAGTCTCAGCAGAAAGTCTGAAAGTTAATCAAAGATTCTGTCAGGGCCAAGGAATTTTTAAACTAAGACTGTGGAAGTAAAATCTTTTTTGCTTTGCTGGTACATTAGTTGCTGGTTAGCTGAGGTTACAAAAACTCAGCTCTTATTACTAAAAGACAGGCATTATTTATGCTTGATGCTTTATTTTCTGGAAAACATTCTACAGGGTTGGCACACAGAAGTGGTAAGAGTAGAGTTTGGTTGCAATTTCATGCTGGTAGCCAAACTTGTAATGTGCAAGAAGCTAACAGGCAGTACTGGTTTTAAAGGCTTTAAGGCAGTGAATAAGTGGTTCTCAGCCTATTGGTCCTTGGCAAACTACTGTCTCCAAAAATATTTACACTTTAATTCATAACAGCAACAAATTTACTGTTATGAAATAGCCAGGAAAATAATGGGTGGGGGGTCACTATACCATGTGCAACTGTTTTGAAGGGTCACAGCATTAGGAAGGTGAAGAATCATTGCTGTAAATGGCGATGGAGACAAAATGAGGGGCCAGGAGAAGCCACCAGTGAAGGTGCAGCTTCAGCTGCAGTGCAGAGTCTAGGATGGAAGAAGGGGTAATAGAGAGAAGGTAGGGCTGGGACACAGAATCAAATGAATATAGTACTGAAGTATCATACTATTATTATGATAAATCCTGTCATAACCTTATGTCCTTCAGTATTTGTTTTATGTAAGTAAGTGCCCAATAATTTATGCATAAAAACTTATAGTTATTACAACTTCTTCATCCATTGTTTTCATTACTGATATGCAATGGTCATCTTTTTCATTTCTGATCAATTTTCACTTAAAATATTTATTAAATATAAAACTTATGCGAGACTATTTATATTTTGACTTCCCATCTTCTGATTTGGAGGTCATAGCTGATTTTGTTACCTCAGTTTGCCTCTAGGAGACAAATAGCCTTGTGGTGGTTTGAATAAGAAAATCTCCAAGAGTCATGTATGTTAATGTTTAGTCATCAGGGAGTGGCATTATTTGAAAAGGGATGAGTGGTGGGACCTTGTGGGAGAAAGTAGGATACTGGGGATTGGTTTTGAGACTTCAATGGCTCACACCAGACTCGGTGTCTCTCTCAAACTCTGTTAGTAGATCCGAATGCTGCCATGCTTTTCCCCATGATTGTAATAGACAAAACCTCTGAAAGCATAAGCAGGCCCCAAATTAAATGGATTCTTTTATAAGACTTGGTCACCATGTTTCCTTACAGCAATAGAACAGTGACCAAAACAGAAGTCGTTACCAAGGACTGGGGTGTTGCTGTGACAGGCCTGACCATGTTGTTAGTTGGAGAAATACCGAAGGCTTTGGAACTCGGGACTAGAAAAGTGGTTGGATGCTTTAAGTGGGGTTTATTGTGTCATCGTGGTATGAGCACAGAAGACAGCCCTGAAGGTGATTTGCCTGGCTCAAGATGTGTCAGAGAGGAAGAGAATGAGTAAATGGCCTAGTAATATCACAAAATATCATCTTCTGGCTGCTTGTTGCCTTTGTGCTAAAAATCTACAAGTTTTGGATTACTGGTATTGGTATAACAAATCTCAAGGCAGCCTAGTATTGACTGCGTCGTGTGGTTATTAATGGCCAGTTGTATGAAGATCTATAATGAAAAGAAACAAGCTGGCACCTTCCTGGTGAGTGCACAGGGGTCCGCAAGCCCGAGAGGTTTGTGCCTCAGGCCCCGGCGGGAGCCTCCTTGGCTCCAGGACTCCGGGGAAGGCAGGCTGCATGGGTGAAGGTGTGGAAAACGGAGGCCAGCATTTTTCTGGGACAGGCAAGAGCCAGAGAGCTTCTGAGGCGGCGCCATCTTCGGATCCAGACAACCGGCCACCTTCCTGGACAAAGCAACACAGCTTCTGGGAAAGATCCTGTTTTGGGCCTTCATCTTCAGCCAGGAGGAGGTTCAAACACCAGATAACTGTGCACCTTCCCTGAAAGAGGAGAGCTTGCCTGCAGAGACTGCTCTGACCACTGAAACTCAGAGGAGAGAGCTAGTCTCCCACGTCTGCTGATAGAGGGTAACAAAATCAACAGAGGAACAATCTCTAAACAAAGACAACTATAACAACTAACTCCAGAGATTGCCAGATGGTGAAAGGTAAACGTAAGAATCCTACTAACAGGAACCAAGACCACTCACCATCATCAAAAACCAGCACTCCCACTTCGCCCAGTCCAGGGCATCCTAACACACCTGAAAAGGAAGACATGGATTTAAAAGCATTTCTCATGATGATGGTAGAGGACATAAAGAATAAATTTAATAACTCACTTAAAGAAATACACGAGAACACTGCTAAAGAGTTACAAGTCCTTAAAGAAAAACAGGAAAACACAACCAAACAGGTAGAAGTCCTTATAGAAAAACAGGAAAACACATCCAAACAGGTGATAGAAATGAACAAAACCATACTAGACCTAAAAAGGGAAGTAGACACAATAAAGAAAACCCAAAGTGAGGCAACTCTGGAGATAGAAACCCTAGGAAAGAAATCTGGAACCATAGATGCCAGCATCAGTAACAGAATACAAGAGATGGAAGAGAGAATGGAAAATGCAAAAAGATCCTAACTCAAAACATCCAGGAAATCCAGGACACAATGAGAAGTCCAAACCTATGGATAATAGGAGTGGATGAGAATGAAGATTTTCAACTCAAAGGACCAGCAAACATCTTCAACAAAATTATTGAAGAAAACTTCCCAAATCTAAAGAAAGAGATGCGCATGAACATACAAGAAGCCTACAGAACTCCAAATAGACTGGACCAGAAAAGAAATTCCTCCCGACACATAATAATCAGAACAACAAATGCACTAAATAAAGATAGAATACTAAAAGCAGTAAGGGAAAAAGGTCAAGTAACATATAAAGGCAAGCCTATCAGAATTACACCAGATTTTTCACCTGAGACTATGAAAGCCAGAAGAGCCTGGACAGATGTTATACAGACAATAAGAGAACACAAATTCCAGTCAAGGCTACTATACCCAGCCAAACTCTCAATTACCATAGATGGAGAAACCAAAGTATTCCATGACAAAACTAAATTCATCAATTATCTCTCCATGAATCCAGCCCTTCAAAGGATAATAACAGAAAAAAACCAATACAAGGACGGGAACCACGCCCTAGAAAAAACAAGAAGATAATCCCTCAACAAAACTAAAAGAAGACAGCCACAAGAACAGAATGCCAACTTTAACAACAAAAATAACAGGAAGCAACAATTACTTTTCCTTAATATCTCTTAATATCAATGGTCTCAACTCCCCAATAAAAGACATAGACTAACAGACTGGCTACACAAACAGACACTACCTCAGAATGAAAGGCTGGAAAACAATTTTCCAAGCAAATGGTCTGAAGAAACAAGCTTGAGTAGCCATTTTAATATCGGATAAAATTGACTTCCAACCCAAAGTTATCAAAAAAGACAAGGAGGGACACTTCATACTCATCAAAGGTAAAATCCTCCAAGAGGAACTCACAATTCTGAATATCTACGCTCCAAATGCAAGGGCAGCCACATTCATTAAAGACACTTTAGTAAAGCTCAAAGCACACATTGCACCTCACACAATAATAGTGGGAGACTTCAACACACCACTTTCATCAATGGACAGATTGTGGAAACAGAAACTAAACAGGGACACAGTGAAACTAACAGAAGTTATGAAACAAATGGACCTGACAGATATCTACAGAACATTTTATCCTAAAACAAAAGGATATACCTTCTTCTCAGCACCTCACGGGACCTTCTCCAAAATTGACCGTATACGTGGTCACAAAACAGGCGTCAACAGATACAAAAATATTGAAATTGTCCCATGTATCCTATCAGACCACCATGGCCTAAGACTGATCTCCAATAACAACATAGGAAAGCCAACATTCACGCAGAAACTGAACAATACTCTTCTCAATGATACCTTGGTCAAGGAAGGAATAAAGAAAGAAATTAAAGACTTTTTAGAGTTTAATGAAAATGAAGCCACAACGTACCCAAACCTATAGGACACAATGAAAGCATTTCTAAGAGGGAAACTCATAGCTCTGAGTGCCTCCAAGAAGAAACGGGAGAGAGCACATACTAGCAGCTTGACAACACATCTAAAATCTCTAGAAAAAAAGGAAGCAAATTCACCCAAGAGGAGTAGACGGCAGGAAATAATCAAACTCAAGGGTGAAATCAACCAAGTGGAAACAAGAACTATTCAAAGAATTAACCAAACAAGGAGTTGGTTCTTTGAGAAAATCAACAAGATAGATAAACCCTTAGCTAGACTCACTAAAGGGCACAGGGACAAAATCCTAATTAACAAAATCAGAAATGAAAAGGAAGACATAACAACAAATCCTGAAGAAATCCAAAACACCATCAGATCCTTCTACAAAAGGCTATACTCAACAAAACTGGAAAACCTCGACGAAATTGTCAAATTTCTGGACAGATACCAGGTACCAAAGTTGAATCAGGATCAAGTTGACCACCTAAACAGTCCCATATCACCTAAAGAAATAGAAGCAGTTATTAATAGTCTCCCAGCCAAAAAAAGCCCAGGACCAGATGGGTTTAGTGCAGAGTTCTATCAGAACTTCAAAGAAGATCTAATTCCAGTTCTGCACAAACTATTTCACAAAATAGAAGTAGAAGGTATTCTACCCAACTCATTTTATGAAGCCACTATTACTCTGATACCTAAACCACAGAAAGACCCAACAAAGATAGAGAACTTCAGACCAATTTCTCTTATGAATATCGATGCAAAAATCCTCAATAAAATTCTCTCTAACCGAATCCAAGAACATATTAAAGCAATCATCCATCCTGACCAAGTAGGTTTTATTCCAGGGATGCAGGGATGGTTTAATATACGAAAATCCATCAATGTAATCCATTATATAAACAAACTCAAAGACAAACACCACATGATCATCTCGTTAGATGCAGAAAAAGCATTTGACAAGATCCAACACCCATTCATGATAAAAGTTTTGGAAAGATCAGGAATTCAAGGCCCATACCTAAACATGATAAAAGCAATTTACAGCAAACCAGTAGCCAACATCAAAGTAAATGGAGAGAAGCTGGAAGCAATCCCACTAAAATCAGGGACTAGACAAGGCTGCCCACTTTCTCCCTACCTTTTCAACATAGTACTTGATGTATTAGCCAGAGCAATTCGACAACAAAAGGAGATCAAGGGGATACAAATTGGAAAAGAGGAAGTCAAAATATCACTTTTTGCAGATGATATGATAGTATATATAAGTGACCCTAAAAATTCTACCAGAGAACTCCTAAACCTGATAAACAGCTTCAATGAAGTAGCTGGATATAAAATAAACTCAAACAAGTCAATGGCCTTTCTCTATACAAAGAATAAACAGGCTGAGAAAGAAATTAGGGAAACAACACCCTTCTCAATAGTCACAAGTAATATAAAATATCTTGGCGTGATTCTAACTAAGGAAGTGAAAGATCTGTATGATAAAAACTTCAAATCTCTGAAAAAAGAAATTAAAGAAGATCTCAGAAGATGGAAAGATCTCCCATGCTCATGGATTGGCAGGATCAACATTGTAAAAATGGATATCTTGCCAAAAGCAATCTACAGATTCAATGCAATCCCCATCAAAATTCCAACTCAATTCTTCAACGAATTAGAAGGAGCAATTTGCAAATTCATCTGGAATAACAAAAAACCTAGGATAGCAAAAAGTCTTCTCAAGGATAAAACAACCTCTGGTGGATTCACCATGCCTGACGTAAAGCTTTAATACAGAGCAATTGTAATAAAAACTGCATGGTACTGGTATAGAGACAGACAAGTAGACCAATGGAATAGAATTGAAGACCCAGAAATGAACCCACACACCTATGGTCACTTGATCTTTGACAAGGGAGCTAAAACCATCCAGTGGAAGAAAGACAGCATTTTCAACAATTGGTGCTGGCACAACTGGTTGTTATCGTGTAGAAGAATGCGAATCGATCCATACTTATCTCCTTGTACTAAGGTTAAATCTAAGTGGATCAAGGAACTTCACATAAAACCAGAGACACTGAAACTTATAGAGGAGAAAGTGGGGGAAAGCCTTGAAGATATGGGCACAGGGGAAAAATTCCTGAACAGAACAGCAATGGCTTGAACTGTAAGATCAAAAATTGAGAAATGGGACCTAATGAAACTCCAAAGTTTCTGCAAGGCAAAAGACACCGTCAATAAGACAAAAAGACCACCAACAGATTGGGAAAGGATCTCTACCTATCCTAAATCAGATAGGGGACTAATATCCAACATATATAAAGAACTCAAGAAGGTGGACTTCAGAAAATCAAATAACCCCATTAAAAAATGGGGCTCAGAACTGAACAAAGAATTCTCACCTGAGGAATACCGAATGGCAGAGACGCACCTGAAAAAATGTTCAACATCCTTAATCATCAGGGAAATGCAAATCAAAACAACCCTGAGATTCCACCTCACACCAGTCAGAATGGCTAAGATCAAAAATTCAGGTGACAGCAGATGCTGGCGTGGATGTGGAGAAAGAGGAACACTCCTCCATTGTTGGTGGGATTGCAGGCTTGTACAACCACTCTGGAAATCAGTCTGGCGGTTCCTCAGAAAATTGGACATAGTACTACCGGAGGAATCCGCAATACCTCTCCTGGGCATATATCCAGAAGATGTCCCAACTGGTAAGAAGAACACATGCTCCATTATGTTCATAGCAGCCTTATTTATAATAGCCAGAAGCTGGAAAGAACCCAGATGCCCCTCAACAGAGGAATGGATACAGAAAATATGGTACATATACACAATAGAGTACTACTCAGCTATTAAAAAGAACGAATTTATGAAATTCCTAGCCAAATGGATGGACCTGTAGGGCATCATCCTGAGTGAGGTAACACATTCACAAAGGAACTCACACAATATGTACTCACTGATAAGTGGATATTAGCCCCAAACCTAGGATACCCAAGATATAAGATACAATTTGCTAAACACATGAAACTCGAGAAGAATGAAGACTGAAGTGTGGACACTATGCCCCTCCTTAGAATTGGGAACAAAACACCCATGGAAGGAGTTACAGAGACAAAGTTTGGAGCTGAGATGAAAGGATGGACCATGTAGAGACTGCCATATCCAGGGAATCACCCCATAATCAGCATCCAAACGCTGACACCATTGCATCCACTAGCAAGATTTTATTGAAAGGACCCAGATGTAGCTGTCTCTTGTGAGACTATGCTGGGGCTAGCAAACACAGAAGTGGATGCTCACAGTCAGCTAATGGATGGATCACGGGGCTCCCAATGGAGGAGCTTGAGAAAGTAGCCAAGGAGCTAAAGGGATCTGCAACCCTATAGGTGGAACAACATTATGAACTAACCAGTACCCCGGAGCTCTTGACTCTAGCTGCATATGTATCAAAAGATGACCTAGTCGGCCATCACTGGAAAGAGAGGCCCATTGGACGCGCAAATTTTATATGCCCCAGTACAGGGGAACGCCAGGGCCAAAAAGGGGGAGTGGGTGGGTAGGGGATTGGGGGTGGGTGGGTATGGGGGACTTTTGGTATAGCATTGGAAATGTAAATGAGCTAAATACCTAATAAAAATGGAAGAAAAAAAAAAGAAACAAGCTGGATAAAGAGAAATACAAACTGTATAGTTTGTGAAGAAAAGAAACACCAGTATGTGTAATGGAGCCAAGTCTTGTATTCAAGAAGAAAAAAAAAAATAATGTCTGGTGAAGCTATCTCAGGGGAATCTCCATTCTCCCACTGCCTCTCTCCCCACCTCCATCAGACCTGAGACTCCTGAACCATGCAGGTTTGCTTCCCTTCCTACACCAATCATCTTCTCCTCTCTGAGCCCTCTGGGCCAAGCCAAGCTGCCCTGAGCTACCTGTTATCTCAGGGGGACCTGCTATTTTTCACTGCCTCTCCTCTACCCTCCTCAGACTCCTGAACCATACAGGGAAGCTTTCCTGTGTTCTGAGCCCTCTGGGCCAAGCCAAGCTGCTCTGAGCCACCTGCTTTCTCAATGGACATTAATTTTCTTGTCACCCCCGCCCCTAATTTCATCTGCTCTAAGGCTCCTGAATCATACATAACTGCAAGTCCAAAATCATACAACCCAAAGATATCCATTAGTGGCCTACCACTACTCAATCAAGGTTCACCCCATTACCAATACCTACTAAAAAAAATCCAGGGACCAAAACCAGCCAGATTACTAAAGGCCCTCAAAAGAACACAATAAACCAGAGCCAGGCAAGTATGACACCTCCAAAGCACAGCTACGCAACTACAGCAAGCCATGAATATTCTATCACGACCAAAATTACAACAAGAAAATGACATTAAATCTTATAATCTTATAAAGATTATAAAGTCCTTTAAATATGAAATGAATAAATCCCTTAAAGAGAAACAAGAAAATACAATCAAACAGACAAAAGAAGGGAACTCACACAAGGCAGAAACTTGGAGGCAGAAGCTGATGCAGAGGCCATGGAGGGGTGCAGCTTATTGGCTTGATTCCCCTGGCTTCTCAGCTTGTTTTCTTATAGAACCCAGGACTATCAGCACAGGGATGGTACCACCACCAAAGGTTACTTCCACCTTGTTTACTAATTGAGAAAATGCCTTACACATGGATCTCATGGAGGCATTTTCTCAAGGGAGGTTCTTTTTTTATTGAATTTAGGATTGGTAAAAATCCTTTCCCAATGTGTTGGTGGCCTTTTTGTCTTATTGACAGTGTCTTTTGCCTTACAGAAGCTTTCCAATTTTTTTTCCATTTTATTATTTTTTATTTTTTTCCATTTCCAATTTTTTTAGGTATTTTCTTCATTTACATTTCCAATGCTATCCCAAAAGTCTCCCCATACCGCCCCCCACTTCCCTACACACCCACTCTCACTTCTTGGCATTGGTGTTCCCCTCTACTGAGGCATATAAAGTTTGCAAAACCGATGGGCCTCTCTTTCCAATGATGGCCAACTACTCCATCTTCTGATACATATGCAGCTAGAAAAACAAGCTCCAGGGGGTACTGGCTAGTTCATATTGTTGTTCCACCTATAGGGTTGCAGACCCCTTTAGCTCCTTGGGTACTTTCTCTAGCCCCTCCATTGGGGGCCCTGTGATCCATCCAATAGCTGACTGTGAGCATCCACCCTAGCATAACCTCTCAAGAGACAGCTATATCAGGGTCCTATCAGCAAAATCTTGCTAGTTTATGAAATGGTGTCAGCATTTGGAGGCTGATTATGGGATGGATGTCCAGATATGGCAGACTTTAGATGGTTCATCCTTTCATCTCAGCTCTAAATTTTGTCTCTGTAACTTCTTCCATGGGTGTTTTGATCCCAATTCTAAGAAGGGGTAAAGTTTCCATATTTTGGTCTTCGTTTTTCTTGAGTTTCATGTGTTTTGCAGATTGTATCTTGTATCTTGGGTATTCTAAGTTTCTGGGCTAATATCCACTTATCAGTGAGTACATATCATGTGAGTTTTTTCGTGATTGGGTTGCCTCACTCAGGATGATGCCCTCCAGGTCCATCCATTTGCCTAGGAATTTCATAAATTCATTCTTTTTAATAGCTGAGTAGTACTCCATTGTGTAAATATACCACATTTTCTGTATCCATTCCTCTGTTGAGGGACATCTGGGTTCTTTCCAGCTTCTGGCTATTATAAACAAGGCTGCCATGAACATAATAGAGCATGTGTCCTTCTTAGCGGTTGGAACATGTTCTGGATATATGCCCAGGAGAGGTATTGCTGGATCCTCCGGTAGTACTATGTCCAATTTTCTGAGGAACCACCAGACTGATTTCCAGAGAGGTTGTACAAGCTTGCAACCCCACCAACAATGGAGGAGTGCTCCTCTTTCTCAACATCCTTCTCAGCATCTGCTGTCACCTGAGTTTTTGATCTTAGCCATTCTGACTGTTATGAGGTGGAATCTCAGGGTTGTTTTGATTGGCATTTCCCTGATGATTAAGGATGCTGAACATTTTTTCAGGTGCTTCTCAGCCATTCGGTATTCCTCAGGTGAGAATTCTTTGTTTAGTTCTGAGCCCCATTTTTAATGGGGTTATTTGATTTTCTGGACTTCACCTTATTGAGTTCCTTATATATATTGAATATTAGACCCCTATCTGATTCAGAATAGGTAAAGATCCTTTCCCAATCTGTTGTTGGCCTATTTGTCTGATTGGCGGTGTCTTTTGCCTTACAGAAGCTTTGCAATTTTATGAGGTCCCATTTGTCGATTCTCCATCTTACAGCACAAGTCATTGATGTTCTACTCAGGAATTTTTCGCTGTGCCCATATCTTCAAGGTTTTCCCCCACTTCCTCCTCTATAAGTTTCACTGTCTCTGGTTTTATGTGGAGTTCCTTGATCCACTTAGATTTGACCTTAGTACAAGGAGATAGGAATAGATCAATTCGATTTCCTCTACATGATAACCGCCAATTGTGCCAGTACCATTTGTTGAAAATGCTGGTTTGTTTTTTTTTTTTTCCCCCACTAGGTGATTTAGCTCCCTTGTCAAAGATCAAGTGACCATAGGTGTGTGGGTTCATTTCTGGGTCTAAAATTCTATTCCATTGGTCTACCTGTCTGTCGATATACCAGTAACATGCAGTTTTTTTTGTTTGTTTTTTTTGTTTTTTTTTTTATCACAATTGCTCTGTAGTACAGCCTTAGGTAAGGCATGGTGATTCCACCAGAGGTTCTTTTATCATTGAGAAGAGTTTTTGCTATCCTAGGTTTTTTGTTATTCCAAATGAATTTGCAGATTGCCCTTTTTAATATGTAGAAGAATTGAGTTGGAATTTTGATGGGGATTGCATTGAATCTGTAGATTGCTTTTGGCAAGATAGCCATTATTACTATATTGATGCTGCCAATCCATGAGCATGGTAGATCTTTTCATCTTCTGAGATCTTCTTTAAATTCTTTCTTCAGAGACTTGAAGTTCTTATCATACAGATCTTTCACTTCCTTAGTTAGAGTCACGCCAAGGTATTTTATATTATTTTTTGTGACTATTGTGAAGGGTGTTGTTTCCCTAATTTCTTTCTCAGCCTGTTTTTCTTTTGTGTAGAGAAAGGTCATTGATTTGTTTAAGTTAATTTTATATCCAGCTACTTCACTGAAGCTGTTTATCATGTTTAGGAGTTCTCTGGTGGAAGTTTTAGGAATTCTCTGGTGGAATTTTATATACTATCATATCATCTGCAAAAAGTGATATTTTGACTTCTTCCTTTCCAATTTGTATTCCCTTGATCTCCTTTTGTCGTGTAATTGCTCTCACTAAGACTTCGAATACTATGTTGGATATGGAGAAAGTGGGCAGCCTTGTCTAGTCCCTGATTTAAGTGGGATTGCTTCCAGCTTCTCAGCATTTATTTTGATGTTGGCTACTGGTTTGTGGTGAATTGCTTTTATCATGTTTAGGTACGGGCCTTGAATTCCTGATCTTTCCAAGACTTTTATCATGAATGGTGTTGGAATTTGTCAAATGTTTTCTATGAATCTAACTATATGATCATGTGGTTTTTGTCTTTGAGTTTGTTTATATAATGGATTACATTGAAGGATTTCTGTATATTAAACCATCCCTGCATTCCTGGAATGAAACTTACTTGGTCAGGATGGATGATTGTTTTGATGTGTTCTTGGATTCGGTTAGTGAGAACTTTTTTGAATATTTTTGTATTGATATTCATAAGGGAAATTGGTCTGAAATTCCATATCCTTGCTGGGTCTTTTTGTGGTTTAGGTATCAGAGTAATTGTGGCTTCATAGAATGAGTTGGGTAGAGTACCTTCTGTTTCTATTTTGTGGAATATTTTGTGAAGAACTGGAATTAGATTTTTTTTTGAAGGACTGATACTAAATCCTGCTAGTCCTGGTTTTTTTTTCTTTTTTTTTTTTTTTTTTTTTGGTTGGGAGACTATTAATGACTGCTTCTATTTATTTGGGGGCTATAGGACTGTTTACATCATTAACCTGATCCTGATCTAACTTTGGTACCTGGTATCTGTCTAGAAATTTGTCCATTTCATCCAGGTTCTCCAGTTTTGTTGAGTATAGCCTTTTTTAGAAGGATCTGATGGTGTTTTGGATTTCTTCAGGATCTGTTGTTATGTCTAACTTTTCATTTCTGATTTTTTAATTAGGATGCTGCCCCTGTGCCCTTTAGTGAATCTGGCTAAGTATTTATCTATCTTGTTGATTTTCTCAAAAAAACAGTTCCTCCTTTGGTTGATTCTTTGAATAGTTCTTATTGTTTCCACTTGGTTGATTTCACCCCTGAGTTTGATTATTTCCTGCTGTCTACTCCTCTTGGGTGAATTTCCTTCCTTTTGTTCTAGAGCTTTTAGGTGTGTTGTCAAGCTGCTAAGGTATGCTCTCTCTAGTTTCTTTCTGGAGGCACTCAGAGCTATTAGTTTTCCTCTTAGAAATGCTTTCGTTGTGTCCCATAAGTTTGGGTATGAAGTGGCTTCATTTTCATTGAACTCTAAGAAGTCCTTAATTTCTTTCTTTATTCCTTCCTTGACCAAGGTATCATTGAGAAGAGTGTTGTTCAGTTTCCACGTGAATGTTGGCTTTCTATTATTTATTTTGTTATTGAAGATCAGCCTTAGTGCATGGTGATCTGATAGGATACATGGGACAATTTCAATATTTTTGAATTTGTTGAGGCCTGTTTTGTGACCTATTATGTGATCAGTTTTGGAGAAGGTACCATGAGGTGCTGAGAAGAAGGTATATCCTTTTGTTTTAGGATAAAATGTTCTGTAGATATCTGTTAGATCCATTTCTTTCAGAACTTCTGTTAGTTTTACTGTATCCATGTTTAGTTTCTGTTTCCATGATCTGTCCATTGGTAAAAGTGGTGTGTTAAGTCTCCCACTATTATTGTTTGACATGCAATGTGTGCTTTGAGCTCTACTAAAGTTTCTTTAATGAATGTGACTGCCCTTGTATTTGGAGCATAGATGTTCAGAATTGAGAGTTCCTCTTGGAGAATTTTACCTTTGATGAAGTGCCCCTCCTTGTCTTTTTTGATTATTTTGGGTAGGAAGTTGATTTTGTTAGATATTAGAATGGCTACTCCAGCTTGTTTCTTCATATCATTTGCTTGGATAATTGTTTTCCAGCCTTTCATTCTGAGGTAGTGTCTATCTTTTTCTCTGAGATGAGTTTCCTGTAAGCAGCAAAATGTTGGGTCTTGTTTGTGTAGCCAGTTTGTTAGTCTATGTCTTTTTATTGGGGAGTTGAGACCATTGATATTAAGAGATATTAAGGAAAAGTAATTGTTGCTTCCTGTTATTTTTGTTGTTAAAATTGGCATTCTGTTCTTGTGTCTGTCTTCTTTTAGTTTTGTTGAGGGATTACCTTCTTGTTTTTTCTAGGGCGTGGTTCCTGTCCTTGTATTTTTTTTTTATGTTATTATCCTTTGAGGGGCTGGATTCGTAAAGAGATAATGGGTGAATTTGGTTTTGTCATGGAATACTTTGGTTTCTCCATCTATGGTAATTGAGAGTTTGGCTGGGTATAGTAGCCTTGACTGGAATTTGTGTTCTCTTATTGTCTGTATAACATCTGTCCAGGATCTTCTGGCTTTCATAGTTTCTGGTGAAAATCTGGTGTAACTCTGATAGGTCTGCCTGTATATGTTACTTGACCTTTTTCCCTTACTGCTTTTAATATTCTGTCTTTATTTAGTGCATTTTTCATTCTGATTATTATGTGTCAGGAGGAATTTCTTTTTGAGCCAGTCTTCACAGCTCTGTAGGTTTCTTGTATGTTCATGGGCATCTCTTTCTTTAGGCTTGGGAAGTTTTCTTCTATAATTTTGTTTAAAATATTTGCTGGCACTTTAAGTTGAAAATCTTCATTCTCCTCTATTCCTATTATCCGTAGGTTTGGTCTTCTCATTGTGTCCTGGATTTCCTGGATGTTTTGAGTTAGGATCTTTTTGCTTTTTCCATTTTCTTTGATTGTTGTGCCCATGTTCTCTATGGAAACTTCTGCACCTGAGATTCTCTCTTCCATCTCTTGTATTCTGTTGCTGATGCTCACATCTATGGTTCCAGATTTCTTTCCTAGGGTTTCTATCTCCAGCGTTGCCTCAATTTGGGTTTTCTTTATTCCGTCTACTTCCCTTTTTAGGTCTAGTATGGTTTTGTTCATTTCCATCACCTGTTTGGATGCGTTTTCCTGTTTTTCTTTAAGGACTTATACCTGTTTGGTTGTTTTCCTGTTTTTCTTTAAGGACTTGTAACTCTTTAGCAGTGTTCTCTTGTATTTCTTTAAGTGAGTTATTAAAGTCCTTCTTGATGTCCTTTACCATCATCTTGAGATATGCTTTTAAATCCAGGTCTAGCTTTTCGGGTGCCCAGGACTGGGCGAGGTTGGAGTGCTGGGTTCTGAGGATGGTGAGTGGTCTTGGTTTCCCTTAGTAAGATTCTTACATTTGCCTTTCACCATCTGGTAATCTCTGGAGTTAGTTGTTATAGTTGTCTCTGTTGAGAGATTGTTCTTCTCGTGATTCTGTTAGCCTCTATCAGCAGACCTGGGAGACTAGCTCTCTCCTGAGTTTCAGTGGTCAGAGCACTCTCGGCCTGTCACAGAAGTTGTTAGCTTCTGTAGTTCACACTCTCACCTGTGCAGACTCATCTCAGAGGAATCTGGGAACCAAGATGGCTTCCCTGGGTGCTCATGCAAATCCCTCCCCAGCAGGGCAGACACCTCTCCTCTGGCAGGGAAGGTGCCCAGATGTCTGGAGCTTGATATGGGGTCTGTCTCAGAAGCTGTTCTCTAGGGACCCTGGGGGTGTCCGCCAACTCTGTGCACAAGTGACCCTGTGCTGGTGCCGACCAGAAGGGACTTGTGACCCTGGCCAGGCTGGGTTTTCTGCTTCCCTAATGCTGTCTCTGGTCCCATGAGATTGGATTGGAACAGAAGTTGTGTTCCACTCACCGGTGGTCCTAAGATCTCATGGAGAGTCCTCTAGGGGAACTTGGGGGTGTCCACAGACTCCATGCCCAAGGTGATCCCACTTTCCAATTTTTTGAGGTCCCATTTGTCAATTCCTGATCATATAGCACAAGCCATTGCTGTTCTGTTCAGGAATTTTTCCCCTGTGCCCATATCTTGGAGGCTTTTCCCCTCTTTCTCCTCTGTATGTTTCAGAGTCTCTGGTTTTATGTGGAGTTCCTTGATCCACTTAGACTTGAGCTTTGTACAAGGAGATAAGAATTGGTCAATTTGCATTCTTCTACATGATAACCACCACTTAAGCCAGCACCATTTGTTGAAAATGCTGTTCCCCACCTCCACTCCCCCCACTGGATGGTTTTAGCTCCTTTGTCAAAGATCAAGTGAACATAGGTGTGTGAGTACATTTCTGGGTCTTCAGTTCTATTCCATTGGTCTACCTGTCTATTGCTATACCAGTACCATGCAGTTTTTTTTTATCACAATTGCTCTATAGTATAGCTTTAGGTCAGGTATGGTGATTCCACCAGAGATTCTTTTATCACTGAGAATAGTTTTTGCTGTCCTAGGTTTTTTGTTATTCCAAATGAATTTTCAGATTGCCCTTTCTAACTTGGTGAAGAATTGAGTTGGGATTTTAACGGGCATTGCATTAAATCTGTAGATTGCTTTCAGGAAAATAGCCATTTTTACTATACTAATACTGCCAATCCATGAGCATGGTAGATCTTTCCATCTTCCAAGATCTTTGATTTCTTTCTTCAGACTTGAAGTTCATACAGATCTTTCACTTCCTTAGTTAGAGTCACACAAAGCTATTTTATATTATTTGTGACTATTGTGAAGGGTGTTGTTTCCCTAACTTCTTTCTCTGCCTGTTTATCCTTTGTGTAGAGAAAAGCCACTGATTTGTTTGAGTTAATTTTATATCCAGCTACTACACTGAAGTTGTTTATCAGGTTTAAGAGTTCTCTGGTGGAATTTTTAGAATCACTTGTAGATACTATCATATCATCTGCAAAAAGTGATATTTTGACTTCTTCCTTTCCAATTTGCATCCCCTTGATCTCCTTTTGTTGTCTAATTGTTCTGGCTAGAACTTCTAGTACTATATTGAATAGGTAACAAGAAAGTGGGCAGACTTGTCTAGTCCTTGTATTTAGTGGGATTGCTTCAAGTTCCTCTCATTTTTTTTTTGATGATGGCTACTGCTTTGCTGTATATTGCCTTTATTATGTTTATGTATGGGCCTTCAATTCCTGCTCTTTCCTAGACTTTTATCATGAAAGAGTATTGGGCTTTGTCAAATGCTTTCTCAGCATCTAAAGAGATGATCATGTAGTTTTTGTCTTTGAGTTTGGTTATATAGGTGGGTTACATTGTTAGATTTCTGTATATTATACCATCCCTGCATCCCTGGTATGAAGCCTATGTGATCATGATGAATGATCATTTCGATATGGTCTTCGATTCGATTTGTGAAAATTTTATTGAGTATTTTTGCATCATCAATATTCATAAGGGCAATTGGTCGGAAGTTCTCTTTCTTTGTTAGATCTTTGTGTGGTTTAGGTATCAGAGTAATTGTGGCTTCATAGAATGAGTTGGGTAGAGTACCTTCTGTTTCTATTTTGTGGAATAGTTTGTGAAGAACTGGAATTAGATCTTCTTTGAAGGTCTGATAGAACTCTTCCCTAAACCCATATGGCCCTGGGCTTTTTTTGGTTGGGAGACAATTAATGACTGCTTCTATTTTTTTTTTAGGGGATATGGGGCTGTTTAGATTGCTAATCTGATCCTGATTTAACTTTAGTACCTGGTATCTCTCTAGAAAATTGTCCATTTCATCCAGGTTTTTCACGTTCATTGAGTATAGCTTTTCATAGTAGGATCTGTTGATGCTTTGGATTTCCTCAGGTTCTGTTGTTATGTCTCCCTTTTCATTTCTGAATTTCTTAATTAGGATACTGTCCTTGTGCCCTCTAGTTATTCTGGCTAGGGTTTTATCTATCTTGTTGATTTTCTTAAAGAACTAGCTCCTGGATTGGTTGATTCTTTTTGTTTCCACTTGGTTAATTTCATCCCAAGGTTTGATTCTTTTCTGCTGTCTACTCCTCTTGGGTGAATTTGTTTCCTTTTGTTCTAGAAGGTTTTAGGTGTGCTGTCAAGTTGCTAGTGTATGCTCTCTCTTGTTTCTTTTTGGAGGTACTCAGAGCTATGAGTTTTCCTCTTAGGAATGCTTTCATTGTGTGCCATAGGCTTGTGTATGTTGTGGTTTTATTTGTATTAAGCTCTAAAAAGTCTTTAGTTTCTTTCTTTATTTCTTCCTTGAACAAATTATCATTGAGTAGAATGTTGTTAAGCTTCCATGTCAACGATGGCTTTGTATTATTTATGATTTTATTGAATATCAGCCTTTGTCTATGGTGATTTGATAGGAGGAATGGGATAATTTCAATATTTTTGTATCTGTTGAGGCCTGTTTTATGACCATTTATTGGTCAATAAAACAGGTCAATTTTGGAGAAGGCACCATGAGGTGATGAATAGAAAGTATATCCTTTTATTTTAGGGTAAAATGTTCTGTAGATATTTGTTAAGTCCATTTGTTCACAACTTCTGTTACTTTCAATATGTCTCTGTTTAATTTCTGTTTCCAGGATCTGTCCATTGATGAGAGTGGGGTGTTGAAATCTCCCACTACTATTGTGTGAGGTGCAATGTGTGCTGCAAGCTTTAGTAAAGTTTCCTTAATGAATGTGGATGCCCTTGCGTTTGGAGCATACATATTCAGAATTGAGAGTTTATCTTGGAAGATTTTACCTTTGATGAGGATGAAGTGCCCCTCCTTGTCTTTTTTGATAACTCTGGGTTGCAAGTCGAATTTATTTGATAATAGAATGGCTACTTTGCCTTCTTTCTTCGGACCATTTGCTTGGAAAATTGTATTCAAGCCTTTTATTCTGAGTTAGTGTCTGTTTTTGTCCCTGAGGTGTGTTTTACTGTATGCAGCAAAATGTTGGGTCCTGTTTATGTAGCCAGTCTGTTAGTCTTTGTCTTTTTATTGGGGAATTGATTCCATTGATATTAAGAGATATTAAGGAAAAGTAATTGTTGCTTCTTGTTATTTTTGTTGTTAGAGTTGGGATTCTGTTCTTGGGGCTATCTTCTTTTAGGTTTGCTGAAGGATTACTTTCTTGCTTTTTCTAGGTCATAATTTCCCTCCTTTCATTGGAGTTTTTCCTTTATTATCCCTTGAAGTGCTGGATTCGTGGAAAATATTGTGTGAATTTCATTTTGTCATGAAATACTGTAGTTTCTTCTTCTACGGTAATTGAGAGTTTTGCTGGGTAAGGTAGCCTGGGCTTGCATTTGTGTTCTCTTAGGATCTATATGACATCTGCCAAGGATCTTCTGACTTTTATAGTTTCTAGTGAGAAGTCTGGTGTAATTTTAATAGGTCTGCCTTTATATGTTACTTGACCTTTTTCCCTTACTACTTTTAATAGTCTGTATTTAGTGCATTTGTTGTTCTGATTATTATGTATCAGGAGGAATTTCTTTTCTGGTCCAGTCTATTTGGAGTTCTGTAGGCTTCTTGTATGTTCATGGGTATCTTTTTCTTTAGTTTAGGGAAGTTTTCTTCTATAATTTTGTTGAAGATATTTACAGGCCCTTTAAGTTGAAAATCTTCATTCTCATCTACTCCTATTATCCTTAGGTTTGGTCGCCTCATTGTGTCCTGGATTTCCTGGATGTTTTGAGTTAGGATCTTTTTGCATTTTGCATTTGTTTTTGATTGTTTTGCTCATATTTTCTATGGAATATTTCTGCACCTGAGATTCTTGTTTCCATCTCTTGTATTCTGTTTCTGATGCTTTCATCTATGGCTTCTGATTTCTTTCCTAGGATTTCTATCTCCAAAGTTGTCTCCCTTTATGATTTCTTTATTGTTTCTACTTCCATTTTGAGATCCTGTATGATTTTGGTCAATGCTTTCACCTATTTGGTAGTGTTTTCCTGTAACTCTTTAAGGGATTTTTGTTTTTCCTCTTTAAATGCTTATAGCTGTTTATCTGTGCATTCCTATATTTCTTTAAGGGAGTTATTTCTTTCCTTCTTAAAGTCCTCTGTCATCATCATGAACAGTGTCTTTAGATCCATGTCTTGCTTTTCTGGTGTGATGTTGTATCTAAGACTTGCTATCGTGGGAGAGTTTGGTTCTGATGATGCCAAGTAATCTTGATTTCTGTTGCTTCTGTTCTTATGCTTTCCTCCTGCCATCTGATTATCTCAAGTGTTTGCTGCCCTCAATATATCTGATTGCAGGCTGTCCTGCCTGTAATCCCGGTTGATTCAGGACTCTTCAGAGTCCAGCTTTCTCTGTGATCCTGTGATTCAGGGCTCCTGTGAACCTGAGATTCTGGCTGTGTCAGAGTTCTTGGCAGTCAAGCTTCCTCTGAGACCCTGATATCCTGGTGAGACCAAGCTCCTGTTATCCTGGGATCCTGGAATCCTAAGATCCTGGGTGTGTTACAGCATCTGGAAGTGATGTTTCCTCTGAGGACCATGGGGCTGTCTGGTATGTTTGAAACCAAGTTATACCAGCACCGATCAGAAGGATCCTGAGTAGCTGCTCAGGCTGGGCCCCTGTGTCCTTCCTCCTTCTGTCAGAGGCTCATCATGATTGGTTTGGAAGAGATGTTGTGTTCCACTCACTAGTGATCCTAAGAGTGTGAGAGTGTGTGGAGAGTCCTCTGGGGACCATGGGACCATCTGCCGAGTTCATGCCCAAGGTGACTCAGAGATGTCAATGACCAGAAGGCTGTGCTTCCTCTTTCAGGGCTTCTACCTGTTCAGCAGTGCTCTTCTGTATTTCTTTAAGTGAGTTATTAATGCCCTTCTTAAAATCCTCTACCAGCATCATGAGATATGATTTTAAATCCAAATCTTGCTTTTCGGTTTTGTTGGGGTATCAGGACTCGCTGTGGTGGGTGTACTGGGTTCTGATGATGCTGATTTGTCTTGGTTTCTGTTAGTAAGATTCTTATGCTTGCCTTTTGCCATGTGGTATTCTCTGGTGGTAGATGTTCTAGCTGTCTCTGGGTGGAGCCTGTTCCTTCTGTGATTCTGTTAGACTCTGTTAGCTCTCCTGGGAGTCCAACACTTCCCTGAGTCCCAATGGTCAGAGCACTCTCTACAGGCAAGCTCTCCCATTGCAGGGAAGATGCACAGAGGTCTGGAGATCAGCCCTGCCTCATGGCTGAAGATGGAGGCCCAAAGGGACCCTGCCCAAGAAGCTCTGTTGTTTCTATGGCCCATGTGCTCTCCTGTGTGGACTGGTCTCTGAAAGACCAGGGATCCAAGATGGTGCTCTCACCTGAGTCCCAGGGTCAGAGCTCTCTCTGGAGGCCGACTCTCCTCAGTGATCCTAAAATCCTGGCTATGCTAGGGCGCCTTCAGTGTGGAGAGTTCTCTGGGGACTGTGGGACCATCTGGCAAGTTCGAGCCCAAGGTGGCATGGGGCTGGTGTTATCCAGAAGGAACCCCAGCCGCTGGTCGGAGGGTTTCCTGTGTCCCTGTTCCTGCTAACACAACATTTCTGCATTCTTGGTTTTATATTATTTTGTATCTTATAGTGTGGTAATGTGAATGAAAATGGCTCCCATAGGTTCAGAGGGACTGGTACTATTAGGAGGTTTTTTTCTTATTGGATTAGGTGTGGCCTTGTTGGAGGACATGTGTCAGTGGGTTTTTGCTTTTATTCGTTTGTTTGTCTGTCTGTTGTGTCTTTAGGTCTCAAATGCTCAAGCAAGTCCAGTATTACTCTGTCTTCCTGTTACCTATTAATTGTAGAATTTGACTACCTCGATAGCACCATGTCTGCCTGAATGCCACCATGCTTCTTGACATGATGATAATTGACTAAACTTGTGAAATTTAAACTAGCCTGACTTAAATGTTTTCCTTTATAAGAGTTGCTGTGGTCATGATGTCTCTTGACAACAATAAACCCCAACCTAACACATATTGTAAAAGCATTGATATATTAAAAATGAAGAAAAACTGATCACGAGGGTTACAATGATTATAATGGCAATGACTATTACCATGCTCTGGGTATTTATGGCAGGGCTTTTCTTGGTGTGGTGATTATACAAAATGAATTTTATAGATTAAAGATAAAAACAAAACAGGTTAGGAGAGGCTAATAAACTACTTACCACAAGAAAATCCTATCTGTCTAAGTTCAAGTAAATGAGAGGTTTGCTTAAGTTCATCAGAACATCATTATTCTTAAAGGCAGAGTGTAAAATTGTTACATTATAACTGTTGCAACAAAATTGACAACACAAATCACATTTTGCTATACTGATGGAAAATTCCAGTTTTGAGCTTTCCAGATTAATGACCAGGTACTTAATAGAAACTGAACACTCTTAATATTCAGTCTACACTGATTATTAACCATTTATCCTCTTCACAGAGCCACATAGCATAACTTTCTGTTCCTCAGTGCCAGGTTAGATATAAATTACTAACTTTATTGCTATATACTTTATTTTATGTACATAAAATCTTGTTCTCCTGAAAGATCCAATTAAGATTACATAAAGGTTTACAACAGTCCTATTGTGTAAATGGTTCAACATTCCAACAACAAACCAGATAAACATTTTGCCAATCACTAATTAAAAAGCTGGCTCTTACTACAATAACCTGGAGTCAGTTTGCATTCACATTTCTATTAAGGGCTAATGAATACACAGCTAAACTAATTTAGTCAAATTGTTCCTTCATTGTGTTCAAAGTTAAAACTAACAATTCAGCATTAGCCCTCCATCTTTTAAATTATTTTTTCTCCCCTATTGAGTAAAAGTCTAATTAAAAGCTTTTAGTCTTTCACGTTGTGCAGGCTGCTAAGTGATATTGTTTAGTCTGCAGGGATTCAATTATTACTTGGCTTTAAAATATACAGTTCTACAAGGATTTTTTTCACCCACTTTGCTGGGATGATTTTATGTTCTAAAATTTTTAATCTGATAATAACTTTATTAAACTGTTAAGAAAAAGAAAAATTAAGCATTGAATATGAGATTTTAATTCAGGTATGAATTTTATATATGTGTGTATGTATATATGTATTCACTTTATATCCCAATCACAGCCCACATCTGTCATGTCCTCTGGTCCCACCTTCCCATCCTCTTTACCCCATTCTTTCATCCCTCTGAGGAGAAGAGGACCCCCCCCCAATTATACACATGCACACAAGTCACATGAGTACCAACCAGCCCTGGCACATCAAATCACATCTGCACTAAGCACATCCTCTCCCAGTGAGGGCAGACAAAGAAACCCAGCTGGGCAAAAATGTTACAAAGGCAAACAACACAGGCCAAGTCAGTGAAAGCTCCTGCTCCAATTGTTAGTAGAACTACATGAAGAACAAGCTGCACATTTGCTACATATGTGTAGGGGGCCTAAGTCCAGCCTAGTCATGTTCTTTGGTTCATGGTTCAGTCTCTGTGAGCCCCATGTTAATCCTAAAATTTATTGACTATTAATACTATGTTAATTCCAAGACAGATCAAGTGGAGATTTTGAAAATAACCAATGCAATGATAGTCACACACTGTGACCCCCTGGCATTGAGAAGGTAGAGGCAGAGAAATTTCAAATTTGCAGCCTGTCTTGAATTTAAAAAAAAAGTAAATATAAATAGGTAGATAGATAGATAGATAGATAGATAGATAGATAGATAGATAGATAGATAGATAAAAGTTCGATTTTGTATACAGTAGTATATCATTAATCCCAGCACTCAGGAGGCAGATTACTGTGAATTCACAGGCCACCGAGGGCTAGATCATAAGACCCTATCAAAAAGAAAAGAAAAGAAAGGAAAAGGAAAGAAAAGAAAAGAAAAGAAAAGAAAGGAAAGGAAAAGAAAAGAAAAGAAAAAGAAAAGAAAAGAAAAAAGAAAAGAAAAAGGGTAAAAATTTCAAGATTTGAAAATGCCACACAAATAAGTACATATTCAAAGGAGTTGAAATCAATGTAGCAAAAAGACCATCTGCACTCCTTCGTTCATTACAAAACTACTCACAACAAAAAGAAAAAAATCAGAAACAAGTGAGGAAGCCAGCCATTGATAAAGAATAAAAATGTGATGTGATGTACATATTCATTGGGACAGCACTCACACACAAAAGGATAGAATTCTGCTATTTGAGACACCATGGGTGATCATTATGTTCTATGAATTAGGCAGACACAAGGAGACAAGTTGTACATTATCTCACTCTCTGCAATCAAACTAAGCTGATCCAAGAGCATTGAAAGAAGCAGCTTTTAAGATGTGTTTGTCAAAAATGTTTTCACAGAATCTATTCAATGTCTCAGTGGATAGAAGTACCTGCCCCTAAGTCTAATGATCTGAATTTGATCCCCCAAACCCAAAGGATAGAAGGAGAACTCACTTTCATAAATTGTCTTTTGATCTCTACTCATGCTCCATGCTAGGCATGCACATACATATTCACATGTACACACCCTAAATAAATACAATTTAAAAATATAAAAAGTACGTTCACATTTTGGAGTTGTTTTTAAGTTCAAACATGTATTCTGTCTAAAGCACAAAGTATTTCAGTTGTCAATAACTATCCTTTTAAATAAAGAACTGGAAGAACCAAAATAAGAAACTATCTGGATGGAGCAATTAATTTGTAGTTCACACCAGCACTATATACCAGGAATGTCCAGTATTTGGGGCTGTATATAAATGTGGGAACTAAAGGGGGCAGGGGAAGAGGGGGGAGGGAGGATAGCCCACACCTGGCCAGAGTTGCTCCTATGCTCTGGGCAGGCAGATGCGGGAGTGCTGCCAGACACTTTCCACTTGGCCCCAGATAGACATCTAAGCCACTGACCACATTGGACAGGGGGTAGACAAGGGGCAGCCCCTGACCAGGGAGCCCCAGGGCAACACCCTGTAGCCCCAGGGTTATGAGAGAGAGGGCTTAGGGAGAGAGATTCCCACACAGGTGCAGCGGGCCTTGATGATAGAGACTGTCTATGGTTTTAGAGCTTTATTATAGAAATGCAGGGGAAAAGAGAGAGAGGGGGGACCAGCTATGGCCAAGAGGAAACAAAGAGAGAGAGAAGAAAAGCTAGAGAGGAAGAGGGAGGGAGAGAGAGAGGAAGAGAGAGGAGAGAGGAGAGGAGAAGACAAAGAGAGAGAGAGTAAGAGGAGTGAGAGAGCAAGGAGGGGACAAACAGCCCCTTTTAAAGTATGCTGCTATCTTTTCTGTTGTTAGGTAACTGGGGAGGAGTTTACTTGAAGGTCATAAGCTTGGGACATTGCCTATGTGTCTACTAGCCATGCTTCTCTTGTGGGGGCTATGGGGACAGTAACTGAGACAGGAGCCAGAGTTCCAGAAGACAGGAGAGAACTCCTTCCATTCCATGTAGGTGAATTATCACCACCAGGTCCCAGGGTTCAACATCTCAGTTCTACTGGAGACCAGACTATCTGTGTATAGCCCAATCCCCAACATATAAAGGCTTCAAAGGACAGGTGGCACAGGGATTGAGCCCTCAGCTAGGAAAACAATTTTAAAAGAGATTGGGGACACTGTGTGGAGTCCACAATGTATTAGTAACAACACGTGCACTATATACCAGGAATGTCGAGTATCTAGGGCCTCTAATTATTATTCTCTGAATGTCAAAAGAGGTGTCTTTACTTTTGTCACTGTAGTAGAATGGGAATTGAGTTTTCAGTTATTAAAACAAAGAAAACAGTGTTACTTCTAGTGTTGTACCAGGAAGTGTTCATGAACCTCAAAAAACTACCAAGGAGCCAACTCAAATGTAATCACATTAGGTTCTCTTTATTACAAACTTACCACAGCCAGATAAAGAAACTTATATTAATTTAAATTACACAATGAGAAGGGCCCATATGTACCTACAGAGATGTTAATATCCATAGAAGTGAGGATTTAAATATATATAAATAAATAAATAATTGAGGCTTTTGATCTTAAATTATATATCAAAAAGCAGGATACAGGGACCCTAATCTATCTCAGACAGTAAAAACTTAGGCCTTGATCTCACTATTAAAAATAATCATGTAAGAACAAAACAGGAGATAGGGAGGAGCAACAAATAATACACCAACAGATTATATGTGTTTATATTGTTTTAATTGCTTTGAATTGTTTTAATTATCAAAATGAATATGACTATAAGTTTGGTGGAATTATTATATTAAAAATCCTCTGGGAGAGAGGTTGAGCTATAAAATTTATTCCATCTATATCTTTAATGATTTCCAGTTACTGAATGAAGGACATGCTATTGTGTAATAGAGGCTCTGTATTTATGTTGACAGGAAAAGGGAATAGGCTCTGGATCCCTTCCAGAATGATATGGATCAGATATGACGGGGTAAGATCCCCTGAAGATCTTGGCTATAGAAAAGAAAAATTCAAAAAAAAAAATTCAAACAGGAGAGATAAATTGACCTGTTGATTCTTCAAAGTGGAAACAGCTCAATAACTTGCTTAGACATAAGAATGTCTCTACCAGACAAGTAGACCAATGGAATAGAATTGAAGACCCAGAAATGAACCCACACACCTATGGTCACTTGATCTTCGACAAGGGAGCTAAAACCATCCAGTGGAAGAAAGACAGCATTTTCAACAAATGGTGCTGGCACAACTGGTTGTTATCATGTAGAAGAATGGGAATCGATCCATACTTATCTCCTTGTACTAAGGTCAAATCTAAATGGATCAAAGAACTTCACATAAAACCAGAGACACTGAAACTTATAGAGGAGAAAGTGGGGAAAAGCCTTGAAGATATGGGCACAGGGGAAAAATTCCTGAACAGAACAGCAATGGCTTGTGCTGTAAGATCGAGAATTGACAAATGGGACCTAATGAAACTCCAAAGTTTCTGCAAGGCAAAAGACACCGTCAATAAGACAAAGAGACCACCAACAGATTGGGAAAGGATCTTTACCTATCCTAAATCAGATAGGGGACTAATATCCAACATATATAAAGAACTCAAGAAGGTGGACTTCAGAAAATCAAACAACCCCATTAAAAAATGGGGCTCAGAACTGAACAAAGAATTCTCACCTGAGGAATACCGAATGGCAGAGAAGCACCTGAAAAAATGTTCAACGTCCTTAATCATCAGGGAAATGCAAATCAAAACAACCCTGAGATTCCACCTCACACCAGTCAGAATGTCTAAGATCAAAAATTCAGGTGACAGCAGATGCTGGCGAGGATGTGGAGAAAGAGGAACACTCCTCCATTGTTGGTGGGATTGCAGGCTTGTACAACCACTCTGGAAATCCGTCTGGCGGTTCCTCAGAAAATTGGACATAGTACTACCGGAGGATCCAGCAATACCTCTCCTGGGCATATATCCAGAAGATGCCCCAACTGGTAAGAAGGACACATGCTCCACTATGTTCATAGCAGCCTTATTTATAATAGCCAGAAGCTGGAAAGAACCCAGATGCCCCTCAACAGAGGAATGGTTACAGAAAATGTGGTACATCTACACAATGGAGTACTACTCAGCTATTAAAAAGAATGAATTTATGAAATTCCTAGCCAAATGGATGGACCTGGAGGGCATCATCCTGAGTGAGGTAACACATTCACAAAGGAACTCACACAATATGTACTCACTGATAAGTGGATATTAGCCCAAAACCTAGGATACCCAAGATATAAGATACAATTTCCTAAACACATGAAACTCAAGAAAAATGAAGACTGAAGTGTGGACACTATGCCCCTCCTTAGAAGTGGGAACAAAACACCCTTGGAAGGAGTTACAGAGACAAAGTTTGGAGCTGAGATGAAAGGATGGACCATGTAGAGACTGCCTTATCCAGGGATCCACCCCATAATCAGCATCCAAACGCTGACACCATTGCATACACTAGCAAGATTTTATTGAAAGGACCCAGATGTAGCTGTCTCTTGTGAGACTATGCCGGGGCCTAGCAAACACAGAAGTGGATGCCCACAGTCAGCTAATGGATGGATCACAGGGCTCCCAATGGAGGAGCTAGAGAAAGTACCCAAGGAGCTAAAGGGATCTGCAACCCTATAGGTGGATCAACATTATGAACTAACCAGTACCCCGGAGCTCTTGACTCTAGCTGCATATGTATCAAAAGATGGCCTAGTCGGCCATCACTGGAAAGAGAGGCCCATTGGACACACAAACTTTATATGCCCCAGAACAGGGGAACGCCAGGGCCAAAAAGGGGGAGTGGGCGGGTAGGGGAGTAGGGGTGGGTGGGTATAGGGGACTTTTGGTATAGCATTGGAAATGTAAATGAGCTAAATACCTAATAAAAAATGGAAAGAAAAAAAAAAAAAGAATGTCTCTACCATAGCTACAATTATACCTAAATCACATAAAGACCCAACAAAGATTGAGAACTTCAGACCAATTTCCCTTATGAATATTGATGCAAAAATACACAATAAAATTCTTGAAACAAACAAACAAAAAGAATGTCTCTACCTACTTCAGGTTTCCATCTGCACCGCAAAGCTGACCCTGTGCCACAGCTTTTCATATACAAATCCCACTATAAGAGACCTGGTGTCCCAGGAGTGCTGACACATAGGCTTACAGGAGGGACAAGCTACAGTAAGAGACAGCAAGACCAGCTAACATTACAGATAACCAGATGACAAGAGGTAAGTGCAAGAACATAAGCAACAGAAAGCAAGGCTACTTGGCACCATCTGACAAGCACTGGATACTTCAAAACACCAGAAAAGCAGGATTCTGATTTAAAATCACATCTCATGATGTTGATAGAGGACTTTAAGAAGGACATCATGAACTTCCTTAAAGAAATACAGAACACAGTTAAACAAGTAGAAACCCTTAAAGAGGAAACACAAAAATCCATTAAAGAATTATAGGAAAACACAAACAGGTGAAGGAATTGAATAAAACAATTCAAGATCTAAAACTGTAAATAGAAACATAAAAGAAACCACAAAAGGAGACAATCCTGGAGTTGAAAACCTAGGAAAGAGATTAGAGTCACAGATGCAAGCATAATCAACAGAATATAAGAGATAGAAGAGAGAATCTTGGGTGCTGAAGATACCATAGAAAACACTGACACCACAGTCAAAGAAAATGCAAAATGCAAGACTCTCCTAACCTGAAATATCCAGGAAATTCAAGACAGTATGAGAAAAACAAACCTAAGGATAATAGGTATAGAAGAGAGTGGAGATTCCCAACTCAAAGGGCCAATAAATATCTTTAACAAAATTATAGAGGAAAACTTCCCTAACCTAAAAAAAAAAAAAGAGAGAGAGAGATGATCTTGGGCACGAACTCAGTGGACCTTAGCACACCCAGGGTCTTGGGATCACTGGTGAGTGGAACACAACATCTGTTCCAAAAAAAATCCCAGAGGGTCTTGTGCCAGCAGGAAAAAGGACGAAGGAAACCTGCCTGAACAGTGGCTGGGGTTCGTTCAGGTCTGCACTAGCCCCATGCCATCTTGGGGGTGAACTTGGCAGGCCCTAGTAGACACAGTACCTCAGGATCACTGAGACCAGAATACACAGGACAGCATGTGAGCAGCAGAAGCAACAGAGCTTCTTGGACAGGGTTCCTTTCGGGCCTTCATTCTTAGCCAGGAGGCAGAGCTGATACTCTGAACCCTGGGTACCTTCCACGCCAGAGGAGAGTCAGCCTCCAGACAGAGCTCTGAACCCAGGACTCAGGAGGTGGATCTGAGCTCCAGACTTCTGGACACATTCCCTGAAAGAGGAAAGCTTGCCTGCAGATAATGCTCTGACCACTGGGACTCAGGAGAAATTTGGACTCCCAGGAGTGCTGACAGAGGCTAATAGAATCACAGTAGGAACAACCTCCAGCCAGAGACAGCTAGAACATCTAACACCACAGATTATCAGATGGCAAAAGACAAATGTAAAAACCTTACTAACAGAAACCAAGATCACTCAGCATCATCAGGACCCAGTAAGCCCACCACAGCGAGTGCTGGATACCCAACACACCCAAAAAGCAAAATTCAGATCTAAAATCATATCTCATGATGCTGGTAAAGAATTTCAAAAAGGGCATTAATAACTCACTTAAAGAAATATAGGAGAACACTAATAAACAGGTAGAAGTCCTTAAAGAATTACAGGGAAACACTGCTAAACAGGTAGAAGTCCTGAAAGGGGAAACACAAAAATCCCTTAAAGAGTTATAGGAAAATACTACCAAATAGGTGATGGAATTGAACAAAACCATCCAAGATCTAAAAATGGAAGTAGAAAGAATAAAGAAAACCCAAAGGGAGACAACTCTCAAGATAGAAATCCTAGGAAAGAAATCAGGAACCATATATGCAAATATCAGCAACAGAATAGGTGGAAGAGAGAATCTCAGGTGCAAAAGAGTTCATAGAAAACATGGACACAACAATCAAAGAAAATGCAAAATCCAAAAAGATCCTAACTCAAAACATCCAGGAAATCCAGGACACAATGAAAAGACCAAACCCAAGGATAATAGGTATAGACAGAAAGGAAGATTTTCAAATTAAAAGGCCAGTAAATATTTTCAACAAAATTATAGAAGAAAACTCCCCTAACCTAAAGAAAGAGATGCCCATGAACATATAAGAAGCCTAAAGAACTCCAAATAGACTGGATCAGAAAAGAAATTCCTCCCAACACATAATAATCAGATCAAATACACTAAATAAAGACAGAATATTAAAAGCAGTAAGGGAAAAGGGTCAAGTACCATATAAAGGCAGACCTATTCGAATTACACCAGACATTTCACCAGCAACTATGAAAGCCAGAAGATCCTTGACATAGTTATACAGACCCTAAGAAAACATAAATGCCAGCCCAGGCTACTATACTCAGCAAAACTCTCAATTACCATAGATGGGGAAACCAAAGTATTCCATGACAAAAACAAATTCACACATCTTTCCAAAAATCCAGCCCTTCAAAGGATAATAATGGGAAAACACCAATACAAGGACGGAAACTACGCCCTAGAAAAAGAAAGTAATCCTTCAACAAACCTAAAAAGACAGCCACAAGAACAGAATCCCAACTCTAGCAACAAAAATAACAGGAAACAACAATTAATTTTCCTTATCAATGGACTAAATTCCCCCAATAAAAAGACATAGACTAACAGACTGGCTACATAAACATGACCCTAAGATTTGCTGTATAAAGGAAACTCACCTCAGTGAGAAAGACAGACACTGCCTCAGAGTAAAAGGCTGGAAAACAATTTTCCAAGCAAATGGTCTGAAGAAAGAAGGTAGAGTAGCCATTCTAATATCGAATAAAATTGACTTCCTACCCAAAGTCATCAAAAAAGACAAGGAGGGGCACTGCATATGCATCAAAGGTAAAATCTTCCAAGAGGAAATCTCAATTCTGAATATCTATGCTCCAAATGAAAGGGCATCCACATTCATTTAGGAAACTTTACTAAAGTTCAAAGCACACATTGTACTTCACACAATAATAGTAGGAGATTTCAACACCCCACTCTCATCAATGGAAAGATCCTGGAAACAGAAACTAAACAGAGACACATTGAAACTAACAGAACTTATGAAAAAATGGATTTAACAACTATCTACAGATCATTTTTATCCTGAAACAAAAGGATGTACCTTTTTCTCAACAACTCATGGTACCTTTTCCAAAGTGGACCACATAAATGTTCATAAAACAGGCCTCAGCAAATACAAAATATTGAAATTATCCCATGCACACTATCAGATCACCACAGACTAAAGATGACCAACAACAACATACATAATAGAAAGCCAACATTCACGTGGAAGCTCTACTCAATGATAACTTGGTCAAGGAAGAAATAAAGAAAGGGATTAAAGACTTTTTAGAGTTTAATGAAAATGAAGCCACAACCTACCCAAACTTATGGTCACAATGAAAGCATTCCTAAGAGGAAATCCCATAGCTCTGAGTACCTCCAAAAGGAAACTAGAGAGAGCATACACTAGCAGCCTTACAGCACCCCTAAAAGCTCTAGAACAAAAGGAAGCAAATTCACCCAAGAGGAGTAGACAGCAGGAAATAATCAAACTTTGGGCTGAAATCAACCAAGTGAAGCAAAAAGAACTATACAAAGAATCACCCAAACCAGGAGCTGGTTCTTTGAGAAAATCAACAAGATAGATAAACCCTTAGCTAGACTAACTAGAGGGCACAGGGACAGTATCCTAATTAACAAATTCAGAAATGAAAATAAAAAAAAGACAAGAACAGAACCTGAGAAAATCCAAAATATCATTATATCCTACTACAAAAGGCTATACTCAATGAAAGTCGAAAACCTGGATGAAATGGACAATTTCCTAGACAGATACCAGGAACCAAAGTTAAATCAGGATAACATTAACGATCTAAACATTCCCATTTCCTCTAAAGAAATAGAAGCATTCATTAATAATCTCCCAACCAAAAATTAATAAATAAATAAAATCCCAGGACCATATGGGTTTAGTGCAGAGATCTACCAGACCTTCAAAGAAGACCTAATTCCAATTCTCCTCAAACTATTCCACAAAATAGAAACAGAAGGTACTCTACCCATTTCATTCTATGAAGCCACAATTACTCTGATACATAAACCACATAATGATACAACAAAGAAAGAGAACTTTAGAATAGTTTCTTTATCAGTATTGATGCAAAAAAATACTCAATAAAATCCTTGCAAACCGAATCCAAAAACACATCAAAACAATCATCCATCATGATCAAGTAGGATGCATCCCGGGAATGCAGGGATGGTTTCATATATGGAAATCCATCAACATAATCCACTATATAAACAAACTCAAAGAAAAAAAAAACACATGATCATCTTATTAGATGCTGACAAAGCATTTGTCCAAATCCAACACCCATTCATGATAAAAGTCTTGGAAAGATCAGGAATTCAAGGCCATACCTAAACATAATAAAAGCAATATATAGCAAACCAGTAGCCATCATCTAATTAAATGGAGAGAAACTTGAAGTAATCCTACTAAAATCAGGGACTAGACAAGGCTGTACACTTTCTCTCCCTACCTATTCAATATAATACTCAAAGTTCTAGCCAGAACAAAAGGAGATCAAGGGCATACAAATTGGAAAAGAAGAAGTCAAAATATCACTATTTGCAGATGATATGATAGTATCTATAAGTGACCCCAAAAATTCCACCAGAGAACTCTTAAACCTGATAAACAGCTTCAGTTTAGTAGCTGGATATAAAATTAACTCAACTATCCCTACAGCTCGTGTCTCTAGGTGCATATGTAGCAGATGATGGCCTAGAGGGCAATCATTGGGAGGAGAGGCCCTTGGTCTTCCAAAGATTATATGCCCCAGTACAGGGGAATGGCAGGGCCAGGAAGCAGGAGTGGATGAGTTGGGGAGCAGGGCAGGGGGACGGTATAGGGGACTTTCAGGATAGCATTTGAAATGTAAATGAAGAAAATATCTAATAAACATATTGTTTAAAAAAAAGAAAAGAAAAACGCCCATAAACATACAAGAAGCCTACATAAATCCAAATATATTGGACCAGAAAAGAAATTCCCCCATCACATAATAGTCAAAACACCAAATGCACAAAACAAAGAAAGAATATTAAAAGCAATAAGGGGAAAACGTCAAGTAACATATAAAGGCAGATCTATCCGAATTACGTCAGACTTCTCAGCAGAGACTGTGAAAGATAGAAGATCCTGTGCACATGTCATACAGACCCTAAGAGAACACAAATGTCAGCCCAGGCTATCCAGCAAATGTTATCGAGCAAATGTTTCAACTACTATAGACTGAGAAACCAAGATATTCCATGACAAAACCAAATTTATACAATATCTTTCCACAAATCCAGCCCTACAAAGGATAATAGATGGAAAACTCCAACAGAAGGAGAGAAACTACACCTTAGAAAAAAGCAAGAAATTAATCATCTTTCAACAAACCCAAAAGATAGGTACACAAACATAATTCTACCTTTAACAACAAAAAAATACAGGAAGGAAAAATCCCTATTCCTTAATATATCTTAATCAGTCCGGATATTCTTCAGAAAATTGGACATAGTACTACCTGAGGACCCAGCTAAAACACTGCTGGGCATATACCCAAAAGATGCTCTAAAATGTAATAAGGACGCATGCTACATTATGTTCATAGCAACCATATTTTAGTAGCCACAATCTGGAAACAATCCAGATGTCCCTCAACATAGGAATGAATTCAGAAAATGTGGTACATTTACACAATGGAGTACTACTCAGCTATTAAAAGCAATGACTTCATGAAATTTGCAGGCGAATGGATATATTTGGAAAATAGCATCCTGAGTGAAGTCACTCAGTCAGAAAAGAATACACAGGGTATGTACTCAATGATAAGTGGATATTAGGCAAAGAGCGTGGATACAACTCATGGACCACATAAAGATCAAGAGGAAGGAAGACCAAAGAGTGGATGCTTCAGTCCTACTTAGAAGGGGAAACAATATAATCAAGGGAAGTAGAGGCTGGGAGAGTCTTTGAAGGAAGAGAGATGGACGGGGTGTGAGAAAGACAGAATCGGGTGTGGGAGGAGATGGAGAAAATGTACAGAGGGCCAGGAAATTGAACAGAGGTGTGTTACAATGAGAGATGGGGAACAGGGGGTAGCAACCAGAAAGTCCCAGAGGCCAGAAAAGCAAGGGCCTCCAGGACTCCACAGGGATGGCATTAGCTCAAATACCCCATAAAATGAAGGGAGAATCCATATCCAGAGGTTAGGCATGATCCCCATGTTGAGGGATGGGGTCACCCACCCATCTCCAAAATTTTAACGCAGAATTGGTCCCATCTAAAGGAAATACAAGGACAAAGAGTGGAACAGAGACTGAAGGAAAGGCCATCCAGAGAATGCCCCACCTGGGGATTCATCCACATGCAGACACCAAACCCAGACACTATTGCAGATGCCAAGAAGTGCTTGCTGGCAGAAGCCTGATACAGCTGTCTTCTAATAGGCTCTGCAAGATCCTGACCAATACAGATGCAGATGCTCATAGCCAACCATAGTACTGAGCACAAGAGCCCCAATGGAGAAGTTAGGGGAGGACTGAAGTTGCCGAAGGGGTCTTATCTGGCATTAATGGGTGGGGAGACCCTTGGTCCTGTGAAGGCTTGATTCCCACTGTAGAGGAATACTAGGGCGGCGGTAAGGTGGGAGTGGGTGAGTGGATGGGGAGCACCCTCATAGAAGCAGGGCAAGAGGGGATGGGGTCGGGGTTTGCAGAGCAGAAACTGGGGGAAAGGATAACATTTGAAATGTAAATAAATAAAATATCCAATAAAAAGAATGTCTCTCAAAAAGACCACCAACAGATTGGGAAAAGATCTTTACCTATCCTAAATCAGATAGGGGACTAATATCCAACATATATAAAGAACTCAAGAAGGTGGACTTCAGAAAATCAAATAACCCCATTAAAAATGGGGCTCAGAACTGAACAAAGAATTCTCACCTGAGGAATACCGAATGGCAGAGAAGCACCTGAAAAAATGTTCAACATCCTCAATCATCAGGGAAATGCAAATCAAAACAACCCTGAGATTCCATCTCAGACCAGTCAGAATGGCTAAGATCAAAAATTCAGGTGACAGCAGATGCTGGCGTGGATGTGGAGAAAGAGGAACACTCCTCCATTGTTGGTGGGATTGCAGGCTTGTACAACCACTCTGGAAATCAGTCTGGCGGTTCCTCAGAAAATTGGACATAGTACTACCGGAGGATCCAGCAATACCTCTCCTGGGTATATGTCCAGAAGATGTCCCAACCGGTAAGAAGGACACATGCTCCACTATGTTCATAGCTGCCTTATTTATAATAGCCAGAAGCTGGAAAGAACCCAGATGCCCCTCAACAGAGGAATGGATACAGAAAATGTGGTACATCTACACAATGGAGTACTACTCAGCTATTAAAAAGAATGAATTTATGAAATTCCTAGGCAAATGGATGGACCTGGAGGGCATCATCCTGAGTGAGGTAACACATTCACAAAGGAACTCACACAATATGTACTCACTGATAAGTGGATATTAGCCCAAAACCTAGGATACCCAAGATATAAGATACAATTTCCTAAACACATGAAACTCAAGAAAAATGAAGACTGAAGTGTGGACACTATGCCCCTCCTTAGAAGTGGGAACAAAACACCCTGTGAAGGATTTACAGAGACAAAGTTTGGAGCTGAGATGAAAGGATGGTCCATGTAGAGACTGCCATATCCAGGGATCCACCCCATAATCAGCATCCAAATGCTGACACCATTGCATACGCTAGCAAGATTTTTTGTGAGACTATGCTGGGGCCTAGCAAACACAGAAGTGGATGCTCACAGTCAGCTAATGGATGGATCACAGGGCTCCCAATGGAGGAGCTAGAGAAAGTACCCAAGGAGCTAAAGGGATCTGCAACCCTATAGGCGGAACAACATATTGAACTAACCAGTATCCCAGAGCTCTTGACTCTAGCTGCATATGTATCAAAAGATGGCCTAGTCGGCCATCACTGGAAAGAGAGGCCCATTGGACACGCAAACTTTATATGCCCCAGTACAGGGGAACGCCAGGGCCAAAACGGGGGAGTGGGTGGGTAGGGGAGTGGGGGTGGGTGGGTATGGGGGACTTTTGGTATAGCATTGGAAATGTAAATGTGCTAAATACCTAATAAAAAATGGAAAAAAAAACAAAAAACAAAACAAAACCAGAGAGACTGAAACTTATAGAGGAGAAAGTGGGGAAAAGCCTTGAAGATATGGGCACAGGGGAAAAATTCCTAAATAGAACAGCAATGGCTTGTGCTGTAAGATTGAGAATTGACAAATGGTACCTCATAAAATTGCAAAGCTTCTGTAAGTCAAAAGACATAGTCAATAAGACAAAAAGGTCACCAACAGATTGGGAAATGATCTTTACCTATCCTAAATCAGATAGGAACTAATATCCAATATATATAAAGAACTCAAGAAGGTGGACTCCAAAAAATCAAATAACCCCCTTAAAAGATGGGGCTCAGAGCTAAACAAAGAATTCTCACCTGAGGAATACCGAATGGCTGAGAAACACCTGAAAAAATGTTCAGCATCCTTAATCATCAGGGAAATGCAAATCAAAACAACCCTGAGATTCCACCTAAGACCAGTCAGAATAGCTAAGATCAAAACTTCAGGTGACAGCAGATGCTGGCGTGGATGTGGAGAAAGAGGAACACTCCTCCATTGTTGGTGGGATTGCAAGCTTTTACAACCATTCTGGAAATCAGTCTGGCGGTTCCACAGAAAATTGGAAATAGTACTACTGGAGGATCCCACAATACCTCTCCTGGGCATACATCCAGAAGATGTTCCAACCGGTTAGAAGGACACATGCTCCACTATGTTCATAGCAGCCTTATTTATAATAGCCAGAAGCTGGAAAGAACCCAGATGCCCCTCAACAGAGAAATGGATACAGAAAATATGGTACATTTACACAATGGAGTACTACTCATCTATTAAAAAGAATGAATTTATGAAATTTCTAGGCAAATGTATGGGCCTGGAGGGCATCATCCTGAGTAAGGTAACTCAATCACAAAAGAACTCACATGATATGTACTCACTGATATGTGGATATACTGAAGATATAAGATACAATTTGCAAAACTCATGAACCTCAAGAATGAAGAGCAAAGTGTGGATACTTTGCCCCTTCTTAGAACTGAGAACAAAACACCCATGAAAGGAGTTACAGAGTCAAAATTTGGAGCTGAGACAAAAGGATGGACCATCTAGAGACTGCCATACCCAGAGATCCATCCCATAATCAGCTTCCAAATGCTGACACCATTGCATACACTAGCAAGATTTTGCTGAAAGGACCCTGATATAGCTGTCTCTTGTGAGACTATGCTGGGGCCTAGCAAACAGAGGTGGATGCTCACAGTCAGCTATTGGACGGATCACAGGGCTCCCAATGGAGGAGCTAGAGAAAGTACCCAAGGAGCTGAAGGGATCTGCAACCCTATGGGTGGAACAACAATATGAACTAACCAGTACCCCTGGAGTTTGTGTCTCTAGCTGCATATGTATCAGAAGATAGCCTAGTCGGCCATCAGTGGAAAGAGAGGCCCATTGGTCTTGCAACCTTTATATGCCTCAGTACAGGGGAATGCCAGGGCCAAGAAGTGGGAGTGGGTGGGTGGAGGAGTGGGTGGGGGGTTGGGGGGGACTTTTGGGATAGCATTGGAAATGTAAATGAAATAAATACCTAATAAATAAAATTCAGAAAAAAAAAGAATGTCTCTAACCAAAATTTCAGCTAAATTTAGACAATAAATCGTGTTGGTTATGAAATCCTTAAGATTCTTCATCCCCTCTTCCAAATGGGATGAATGAAGATTTATTATAATTGGTTATTGATCAAATTAACTCATAAAAGGATAGTTATCTTTTGAGTTATCCTTCTCAAAAGGAACAAAACTCATCCTCAATTTACATGTGCACCCTTCACAATCCATAGGAATATCTTAATAATACTAAAATTTTGGTTGTGAGATTCCTACATTACAGAACGTATACCTTTGGCAAGATTCGTCCTCAGGATGCTGAAATGACATGCTGTTCCAGCCCCCTACCTCTTGAGGATGTTTCCATAGAATTCCTTCCAAAACAGCTTAACAATTAACTGGTGATTTCAGATGACTTCACTTCATCCTTGCTTCCACCTTTCAGATGGATCCAGTCAGAACTTTCGTCAAATCCCGAGCCTTCTAAATATACAAAGACTGGGTTACAGATGTGAAAGCTAGCTCTCTTAATTCTTAATTCAATTTTTCAATTTTCCTAACCCTACTTACCCCTTTAAACAATTTTCCTTGCCCCTATTCAGCAGGAAGAGATTATGTAGAGACGTCATCTTGATCCCTTGGGTTTGAGTGTCTGGCTATGGTAATTTTATAAATTATACATAGGTTGTCATTTTAAGGGATAATTTGGAAATGTTCTTAATTTTGAACAGTAAGGAAATAGATGGAATAAATTATTAAATTTCTTCTTAAGCAACGCATTACATAGCCACAAGCTTACATAGGTAGAAATCTTTATAATTGATACAAGTTGAAGTTATAATTTTATGCTGGTACAAAATAAGTAAATTGATACAGATATTTGATACAGATTTAAGGTTTTCATTGTTAAAAAAATTTTATATTGATCCAAATTTTTAAATTAATATTGTTATTCTTAGATATGCCTTGTGCGTATGATGCAACTCATTTAAAAAATACAAGGTTTAGACCTAGGCCTTCTAATAACTGCTATTACAAACTATTTAGGATGATTAAGTAATGCAAGTTAAGGGCCAAGTAATAAACTTATGGTTATATTTGATTCTGATCTAATTATATTAAGGTGCTTTCTACAATATTCAAATAGAAATAGCTAAAAGTAGCCAAGGTTTAAAAATTCAGATATATTTTATATAGTTAGATACTTATCAAAAACATCGGATTTCCAGACATTATCACATTTAATAGTATCCATTATTAAAGATCATTTGACGAGAAATAGGTATAAAGGGAAAGCAGCCCTGAGGGGGGAGGCTGCCCAAAAGGAAACAGGTCAGCCGATATAAAATATAGATTTCCAAGGTGTTAAGCCAAGAATACAGGAGTTGGGTATGTGCTAGCCATGGCGAGGTTTGGAAGTGCCCAATCATTGAACTAGTCAAGGCATATCAAAGTTAGCTGGCATATGTGTGCCTTTCATTTGAGAATCCAGAGAGCTCTTGGGTTATGAAGCATCCCTGAGCTCTCATCAGGACAAGGTTTTATAGAAAATGGCAAGCAAGGAAGGGTGTAAGGGAGGGGTTTTCCAGCCTGGAAAGCATGTAATTTTTTTAAAATATTTTTTATTATTACGTATTTTCCTCAATTACATTTAGAATACTATCCCAAAAGCCCCCCATACACTCCCCCCCCCACTTCCCTACCCACCCATTCCCATTTTTTGGCCCTGGCATTCCCCTGTACTGGGGCATATAAAGGTTGCATGTCCAATGGGCCTCTCTTTACAGTAATTTAATGTCTATTGTAAGCCAACAGGTGGGTGCTCTGAAACAAGACAATATACAATCACAAACAGTCTGAAAGTACATCTGAAACAATCAGACTAATCATTTTTTTTCTCCATTTTTCTTTTTTTTTTTTGTTTCCATTTTTTCCTTTATTAATATTTTTTAATTAGGTATTTTCCTCATTTACATTTCCAATGCTATCCCAAAAGTCCCCCATACCCTCCCACCCACCAACCCCCACTTTTTGGCCTTGGCGTTCCCCTGTACTGGGGCATATAAAGTTTGTGTGTCCAATGGGCCTCTCTTTCCAGTGATGGCCTACTAAGCCATCTTTTGATACATATGCAGCTAGAGTCAAGAGCTCTGGGGTACTGGTTAATTCATAATGTTGTTCCACCTATAGGGTTGCAGTTCCCTTTAGTTCCTTGGGTACTTTCTCTAGCTCCTCCATTGGGAGCCCTGTGATCCATTCAATAGCTGAGAGCAGCCACTTCTGTGTTTGCTAGGCCCCAGCATAGTCTCACAAGAGACAGCTATATCACGGTCCTAGCAACAAACGCTTGCTAGTGTATGCAATGGTGTCAGCGTTTGGAAGCTGATTATGGGATGGATCCCCGGATATGGCAGTCTCTAGATGGTCCATCCTTTCGTCACAGCTCCAAACTTTGTCTCTGTAACTCCTTCCATGGGTGTTTTGTTCCCAATTCTAAGAAGGGGCACAGTGTCCACACTTTGGTCTTCGTTCATCTTGAGTTTCATGTGTTTAGCAAATTGTATCTTATATCTTGGGTATCCTAAGTTTTTGGGCTAATATCCACTTATCAGTGAGTACATATTGTGTGAGTTCCTCTGTGATTGTGTTACCTCACTCAGGATGATGCCATCCAGGTCCATCCATTTGCCTAGGAATTTCATAAATTCATTCTTTTTAATAGCCAAGTAGTACTCCATTGTGTAAATGTACCACATTTTCTGTATCCATTCCTCTGTTGAGGGACATCTGGGTTCTTTCCAGCTTCTGGCTATTATAAATAAGGCAGCTATGAACATAGTGGAGCATGTGTCCTTCTTACCGGTTGGGACATCTTCTGGACATATACCCAGGAGAGGTATTGCTGGATCCTCCGGTAGTACTATGTCCAATTTTCTGAGGAACCGCCAGACTGATTTCCAGAGTGGTTGTACAAGCTTGCAATCCCACCAACAATGGAGAAGTGTTCCTCTTTCTCCACATCCTAGCCAGCATCTGCTGTCACCTGAATTTTTGATCTTAGCCATTCTGACTGGAGTGAGATGGAATCTCAGGGTTGTTTTGATTTGCATTTCTCTGATGATTAAGGATGTTGAACATTTTTTCAGGTGCTTCTCTGCCATTTGGTATTCCTCAAGTGAGAATTCTTTGTTCAGTTCTGAGCCCCATTTTTTAATGGGGTTATTTGATTTTCTGGAGTCTACCTTCTTGAGAGTTGCAACGCTTCTGCAAGGCAAAAGACACTGTCAATAAGACAAAAAGACCACCAACAGATTGGGAAAGGATCTTTACCTATCCTAAATCAGATAGGGGATTAATATCCAATATATATAAAGAACTCACACTAATCTTTTTTAACTGTTGCTAGAAAGAAGTTAGGGAGTGATTCTGACTAAGGACAAGCCCTGTGGTCCTTCCTGGTACTGGGGTTGAGCTGCAGGTCAAGTTCTCAAGGTTTTGTTTGTTTTGTTTGTTTTGTTTTGTTTTGTTTTGTTTTGTTTTGTTTCACTTTGTTTTAATCTGAAGGCTGGTTCCAAGATGGAGTAGGTTTGGCCTCTCACCAACTCTGCATTTGCAATCAGAGTTAATTTTGGGGGTATGTAACGTGTATGTTTGCAAATGCGCCTGTGGTGTGAGAGAGTGTTATGTGTTTGGTTTAAAGCTCACTGGTCACAACATTAAAAAACAAAAGAAAAACAAAACAAACCCACAAAACTCAAGCAAGGCTTTCTATGATTTTATTTTTACTAGACTCCACAAATTATGTAGCTCTTTCAGAATTAAGCCTATATAGACTGCATAATAATTAGACTATTGAGGAACAATGGAGGGCATAGGAAGAGCTGGAAAGAGGGGAGAAAAACTATAAATTACATAAAGCATATTCAAGTATGAAATTCTTAAAATAATGATTTCTTTTGAAGTTTAAAAATAGTCTATTAGTTTTGACAAATATGTATCTTAAAAGCTGTTTCTTTCCCTGCTCTGATATTGGCTTAGTTTGATTGCAAGGAGAGAGATAATATACAGCTTGTCTCCTTGTGTGTGTCTAATTCACAAAACATAATTATCACCCATGGCATCTCAAATAGCAGAATTCCATCCTTTTGCTTGTGAGGATTGTCACATTCAATTTGTGCATCATGCTTACTTTCTTTATCAAATGATGGTTCCTGCACTTGCTTCTTTTTGGTTGTTGTTGTTATGAGTAGTTCTTCAAAGAACAAAGGAACGCAGATGGTCGCTTTGTAATGCTGATTTCAGTTCCTTTGGATGTGTACATAGTAGTGGGATTCCTCAGACTATATTACCTATCAGCTGATAATAGGTGTACTGATTTCTATTCTTGCCAATGGTGTGCTAGATTCCTATCCCATTACATTCTCCCTGATGCTTGCTGTCTTTTATAGTACTTGCAATAGCCTTTCTGATGGCAGGAAAATGGAATTGTCAGAGTATACTTCTTTAATCTTCAATGATGCTGTGTTGCTTTTTTCCTTCTCCATATCTGTTGTTCTTTCTTTGATATATGTCAAATTGTGCTTATTACTTTTATTTATTTGGTTATTTTAACCTTGTTGATTTTTTTAAGATCTCCTTAAAGTCCCAGTGGCAGCCTGTATCAAAGCTACAGTTTCCAAATATCTTCTCCCAGATCTTTCTTCATTCTTCTGATTTTTTCAATAAAATATATTTTAATTAATATAAAATTATATAAATTTCCTGAATTTCTATTGTGTATACATCCTTTGAGCAGACACAATTGCTTCCCATGTAAAGCTTTGCAAAATGAAGACTAGGAGAGTACTTGTGCAACTATAGGAAACAGAATAAGAATAGCACACTGAGGATTGGGGGAATGCTCATTTACAACTCAACAGGATTCATTCATTGTGTCTTGTAAAGAAAAAAATGTATCATCATTTACAAAACCTAATTTAGAATATTTAAAAAAAAAACAAACAACAACAAAAACCCAACAGTATGAACTTGGCCCATGTGTTCCTTTAAAGTTTGGAATGAATTTATGAGAATTTTTTCTTTCTTTTTTTTTTTCTTTTTTTTTTTCCTTTTAACTAGTTTGTTCCTGTTACTTATGAGATTGAGTAATTGAAAGGGTTTTCCATGTGTCCTCTCTCCTCTAACCCTCATTTACATAATTCAAATAGAACTTAAAGTTGTATCCTAGCTATAACAAGTGAGAGAAATCAGGATTATTCACAGCCTGAATAATAATTGCAGTTGCTTCTTTCCAACTAATTTACCCATTTTGTTTTCTTGAGCTATCTTTCCTTTTTCTTAATCTCCCCTTCAACTTTTGTCAAAATAACTCAAATGATATGAAAATACATATATTCTTACATTTTTTTAGCATGCTTCACATTAACATGTGGGTTTTGTGATGGCTTTGCCACTCTTTAAACTGGATGGTTACATGAAACATCCTCCTTGCCTGAGAACCTCGTGTTGCAAGCCTTGGGTAACACCTTATAAAGTCTTGTTTTTAATATGAAGCCTTACTCATGTTTCTCATTAAAGCTTATAATGACAGCAATTAGATAGTAATGGCTTTCCCTAACATTGTCAATGTTACCTTAACCACATTTTCTAAGAAATGGAGAAAAACAGAGTCTTACAAGTTATTCTTAGGAGAATTTTTGCACAACCTAGTCCCAGCTTCAATAAGAGGTAACGGCAAATAGAAACCTTTAGAGAGTAGTTATAGGCCAAAATGAATCCCACTTATTACCTCTACTAAATTTTCAATGTGGTAGCATAAAACTATCTCCTACCAATTAAATTAAAAGTGTAATTGAATGAAATGTCAGTACAGGGGAACAAAGATGGGAAATGTCTGCTTGAATTCAATTTCCAATAGTAAACTAAGTCCTTAGTCAGAGAGCTATTATTTGGGAAAAGGGTCATATCCATAATTGTCTAGTTAGTGGTACTTTTTTATATCACTATATTCCTTAGGAGAATTTTATTAGTTGCTTCCCATTTTCATATAAACTGAGGTTCTCAGGATTATCTACAAATGTCCACAACACTGTCTTGTTGCACAGGAATTATTGCATAATTTTCAAGTCCAAAGTAATGACATCAGAATGGAAGAATCCATATGTATAAAGCCACTTTTCAGAGATAATCCATTTCAAAATGTATTTTAGCTGATTAGTCTTATAAGTTATCATCAATGGTTGAAATGTAATATTTCAATGTATATGTACACACACACACACACACACACACACACACACACACACACATGTTTAAACATTTATCTCCTAAAACATTTATGGTTTCTGTATGGTGATGACTTTTAAAATTCTTTCTTCTAGCATTCCAAAATGTCAAATGTGTTACTGTTATCTGTAGCTATGCTGTTATGGAATACCATACCAGAACTTCTTGCTTCCATTTCACTGTAATTTAACACCAACTAATAAAGAACAACCTTATCTACCTCTTAATAATACTTTGTTTGAGAGCTAGAGGGACCTAGAAAATATGTATCAACTCAAAAAAAATTTGGAAAAAAATAATTGGCTGATTTAAAATTATCTTCCATCGAGGCCTTAGGCTCTACTGTGTTTTCACTAAACCATTGATAATATTACTGGTTTTTTTTATTGTTTCTGATTCAGTGAATGTTTTTTATATTTTTCATTAGTCTTTAAGAGTACATGTGTTCATTCCACAATTTATCTAAATCAATTATTGTCTAAAGCAATAAATATATCCCCAGATGATCTGAACAAACATGGTTTTAAAAAGATATGCAATGGGAGGCCCCAAGACTTGACACTATTACTGAGGCTAAGGAGCACTCACAAAAGAGACCTATCATGACTGCCCTCTGAAAGACCCAAAAAGCAACTGAAAAAGTCAGATATGGATATTTGCACCCAACCAATGGACAGAAGAAGCTGACCCTTGTGGTTGAATTAGGGAAAGGCTAAAGAAGCTGAGGAGGAGGGCAACCCTGTAGGAGGACCAGCAGTCTCAATTACCCTGGATCTCAGAGATCTCTCTCTGGACCACCAACCAGGCAGCATACACCAGCTGACTTGAGACCCCCAGTACATATACAACAGAGGGCTACCAAGTCTGGGTTCAGTCAGAGAAGATACAGCTAACCCTCAAGAGACTAGAAGCCCCAGAGAGTTTACAGGTCTGGTGGGGTAGGTGGTAGGTGGTAGGTGGTGGGGACATCCTCGTGGAGACAGCGAGGTGGAGAGAAGGTATGGGATGTAGAATAGTCTGAAGTTGGATCAGGGGAGGGGGGGGGGCAATAAAATCTGGAGTGTAAATAAATAAATAAATAAATTTTTTAAAAAGATTTGTAATGGCCAACACGTATATGAAAGGAAATACTGTGCCAAATCAAAACAGCAGTAGGAAAAGCACTACACCCTTTCCTGTGCATTGTCAGAGCATAGAATTTAATAAACTCTGGCAAATCAGAGAGAGAATATAAATAGTTAGCAGAAATGCAAATTAGGATATTTATTATTTTGAGCTTCTTTAAAAAAAACAGAAACATAATTATTATATAATCTACTCATTCCAATATATGGAAGGAAGGAAATTGGCTTGACAATGAGATACCTACATATGTGCCAGTTTATCATGATTCACAATGACAAAGGTAAGGAATTAGCCTAAGTATCTATCAACAGATGACTGGATGAAACAAATGTGGTAAACATTGGGTTTCTTTTAACCTATGGAACTGATAGCATAAGTAATTTTAAAATATTGAATCATTTATGCACATACTTAATTTAGTCTTAGATTACCTATGTTAAATAATTTATACATTGTTTATTTGCTTTGCCAAGATAGCATTGAGGTTTTGTTTTGTTTTGTTTTGTTTTGTTTACAGAGTGCTTTAGAAAAGACCTTTATTTTCAATATTTTTTAGTCTTGTCTTCTTTTCTTTTTTTAAGGATTTAATATTTATTGATTTATTCTTTTATTTTTCTCTCATACAATAACATACATCCCCACCACTGTTTCCTCTCCCTCCACTCTTTCCAGTTCCTCTTCTCTCCTCTTCCATGGATCTACTCCTCCATTTCTCAAAATAAATAAATAAATAAATAAAGCCTTCCAGGAGTATCCACCAAGCATGGCTTAATAATCTACAGTAAGACTACAAACCTTATATCAAGGCTGGATGAGACAACCCAGGAAGAAAAGGGTCACAGTGCAGGCTAAAGACTCAGACCTGCAACTCTCACTGTTGGAAGTCCCACAAGAACACTAAGCTACCAAGCCTCTTAGTATTAGCAGAGCACCTAGCTTAGACCTACACAGGAACTGTATTTGTGATTCAGCCTTTGTGAATCCCTGTGAATCCTGATTGGTAATTTTGTGGGAAGTGATCTCCTGGTGTCTTCTACCCTTCTCATTCTGTATCTTGTATCTTGTATTCTGTGTCAATGCAGATATCTATTTTGGGTCCTGAGTATTTTTAATCCTGTCTTTTCTCACAATTTGTTTTTATGTTTGGATTATTACACTAAGAACAATTTTTCAAAGATGTGTCATAGACTACCATATTTCAAATTTTAATTTTATATGGCTGAACTCTTCCTTGCATGTTTATTCCAGTATTTGTTTATCCATTTATTAATGGATAAATGTTTTCCACACTTTGAGTATTATAAATATTACCACTATAAATCCTGGTATAAACAATATCTGATGAAGTCTCAGCTTCCTATTCTGTAGTGTATTCATGTTTCCAGAAAAGAATGGAAAGTTATGTTACATTATGTCTTTATTTTTCATTTTTTAAAGGAATCTTTGCCAATACAGATGTGAATGCTTGTACCCAATCACCAGACTGATCACGGTGATCCTCATGGAGGAGTTTATATAGTTCCTGATATGGATTTCATTCTATGAAGCTAGCTTCAAATTCAATCAGAAAGCAGTTAGTTACCTCATTGCAATCATGCTATTATTGTATAATTGGGTACACCTTCCCTGGCAGGATTTTTTAGGTGGCAGGGAGGGTCAGTGATTGGTAAAACCATTGATGCTTTACTTTTCTACCAGAGGCCTGCACAGCAACTTCCTTTACCAGGAAAGCTGGCCAGAATAGTGGAAACTTCTTGCTTGGTTTCAGACTGTTCTTAAGAAAAGAACTTAGTCTGGGAAAACAAACAAACAAAACAATTGATTGTCTAGATCAGAATGTTTGGTCTGTGGGCATGTCTTTGGAGAGTCACCTTGATTATTAATTGATGGAGAAGGGCACAGCACATTGTGGGCAGAATGGTTCCCTAGGGGGAGGATCCTGATCATTATAGAACAAAAGAAAGCTAGATAGCCAAAGGCATTGAAAAAAATTTAAAGTATTTATTAGCCATTTGTATTTCTTATTTTTAAAACCACATGTTAAATTCCCATTTTTAACTTGATTTTTGTTTGCTTTTTTTACTTTGAACCATATGACTTGAGTCTGGAACCCTGAATAGGAAGAACAAGAGAATGAAGAGAGAATGGACACACAGACACATGTACAGAAAAGCTCAGGTCAGGAGGGATGTGTGTCCTCTGACAGAGTGGCACTAACTATCACAACACTCTAGAACATCAATCTTTATATTAGATACAGCATGGGAGGAGAGTTGATTAGCTAGTCTAGGTAGGAGATGAGATATGTGTAGGTGATCAGTCACAGGATGCAAACATTTGTGTAGAGGAAGCTGCAGTTGCTAGCTTTTATATGCAATGGTCAATCATTCATAAATATTTGTGTTTAAATCTGATGAAGGCTTTGCTCTTCCAAGCATGTTCCATGTGGGAAAGTCTTTGGCAGTACCCTATAGGTCTGAGTTCAGCCTCAGTCCTTGACATGTCTTTGCTCATATCAGCAATACGGGTTGTGGTGGTTTGAATATGTTTGGCTGAGGGAGTGACACTATTAGAAAGTGTGACCTTGTTGAAGTAGGTGTGGGCTTGTAGGAGGAACTGTATTGCTGTAGGGGTGGGCTTTGAGACTCTTCTCCTAGCTGTCTGGAAACAGTCAGTCTGCAACTGGTTTCCTTTGGATGAAGATATAATACTGTTAGCTTCTCTACCACCAAGTCTGCCTGAACATGCTGTGCTTCCTGTCATGATGATAATGGGCTGAACCTCTGAAAGTATGAGCCAGTCCCAATTAAATGTCCCTTGTAAGAGCTACATTGGTTAAGAAGTCTCTTCATAGCAGTGGGAGCTCTAACTAAGACATATGCTCACTCAGGACTTTACATGCTCTTTACACATTCCCTCAAGGCTTTTGCAGCTGCATGTTTCCTACATATGTGTGGGGACTTCTGTCCAGCCTGTGTGTGCCCATCAGAACATTTGATCTTTTCTCCAGCTCTTCCATAAGAATTTCCAATCTCTATCCAGTTTTGGCTATGGGTATCTACATTTGTTTCAGTCAGGTCCTCTAGAGAAAGCCTCTCAGAGGACAGTTAGATTATGTTCCTGTCTGTAAGTACAGCAGAGTATTTTTAATAGTGTCAGGGATTGGTGCTTGCCCATAAGATGAGCCTCAAGTTGCACCGGTTATTGGTTAGCTCTTTCTTCAGTCTCTGCTCCATCTTTGTCCCTGCAGTTCTTTTAAACAGGACAAATTTGGGTCAAAAGTTTTGTGGGTGGGTTATGACCTTATCCCTCCACTAGAGGTCCAGCCTGGCTATAGGAGGTAGCCTCTTCTGGTTTCATGTCCATACTGTTAGGAGTCTCAGGTAAGGTCAATCACATTGACTCCCAAGAGCAGCCCCCATCCCAGATCTCTGCAGCTTCCCAGAGATTCCCTCCCCCAACTTCCATCCCCTGCCACTACAGATTCTCCTGTCCCTCTCTCTTGTCGCTTTCCATACCTGACACTGACCACACACTCTCATTCCCCTCCACATCCCCTCTCCTACCCAGGTCCATTCCTCCTTCTGCCTCATATGATTTTATTCACCCTTCTAAGTGAGATCTACTTGGGTCTTCCTTTTCTTTAACTTCATAGGGTCTGTAAGGAGTATCATAGGTAACCTATACTTTATGGCTAATGTCCATTTATAAGTGAGTACATGTCATGCACATCCTTTTGGATCTGGGTTGCCCCTCTCAAATTGATATTTTCTAGATCCATCCATTTGCCTGAAAAACTCATTATGTCCTTGTTCTTAATAGCTGAATAGTATTCCATTGTGTAAACAAACCACATTTTCTGTACTATTCTTTGGTTGAGGGAACATCTCAGTTGCTTCCGGTTTCTGACTGTTAGGAATAGCACTGCTATGAACCTAGTAGAGCTTGTATCCTTGTGGAACATCTTTCTGGTATATGCCCGGGAGTGGTATAGCTTAAAGTAAAACTAATTCTATTTTTCTAAGAAAATGCTAGATTGATTTCCAGAATGGTTGTACAAGTTTGTAATTCCACCAGCCTTGGAGGATTGTTCCCCTATTTCCACATCCTCACAGTATGTGCTTTCACTTCAGTTATTGATTTTAGCAATTATGATTGGTGTGTAAGGTGAAATCTCAGAGTCATTTTTTTGCAGTTCCCTGATGACTAAAGATGTTTTACAGTTCCTTAAGTGCTTCTCAGCTATTTGATATTCATCTGTTGAGAGTTCTCTGTTTAACTCTGTACCCTAATTTTAAGTTGGGTTATTTGGTTTTATGAAGACTAACTTCTTGAGTTCTTTCTATATTTTGAATATCAGCCCTCTCTTGCATGTAGAATTAGGGAAGATCTTTCCCCAGTGTGTAGGCTGCCATTTTGTCCTATTGGTAGTATTTTTTTCCTTATAGAAGCTTTTTAGTTTCATGAATTCCCATTTATCAATTGTTGATCTTAGAGCCTGAGTCATTGGTGTTCTGTTCAGGAAATTTTCTCCTGTACTGATACGTTCAAGACTATTTCCTACTTTCACTTCTATTAGATTAACTATATATGTTGATGTCTTTGATCCACTTGGACATAGTTATGGATCTATTTGTATTCTTTTACATGAGACATCCAGTATGACCAGCACTATTTGTTGAAGATTCTTGGTTTATTTTGTTTTTGTTTTTTAGTTTTCCCCCCATGGTATGGTTTTGGATTCTGTGTCAAAAATCAAGTGTTCATTGTGTGTGGGTGTATTTCTGGGCCTATGATTCAACTCCATTGTTCAGCCTGTCTGCTTTTATACAATATAAAGTAGTTTTAATCACTAGTACTTTATAGTACAGCTTGAGAGCAGGAATAGTGTGATACCTCCAGAAGTTCATTTATTGCTCAGGATTGATTTAGCTATCCTATTTTCTTCTTTTCCATATGAAGTTAATTGCTCTTTTAAGGTCTGTAAAAATTGTTTACATTTCACTGAATCTATAGATTGCCTTTGGTAAGATGGTCATTTTCGCTATGTTAATCCTACCAATACACTACAATGGGAGATCTTCCCATCTTTTGATATCTTCCTCAATTTTTTTCTTCAGGGACGTGAAGTCCTCATCATACAATCTTTCGCCTGCTTAGTTAGAGTTACACCAAGGTATTTTATATCATTTGTAGCTATTGTAAAAGGTGTCCCTGCCTCCCCACACCCTGTTTTCTTTTCCAATTTGTTTATCATTTGTATAAAGGAGACCTGCTGATATCTCTGAATTAATTTTTTATCCAGTCAGTTTGCTGAAGTTGTTTTTTAGCTGTAGGAGTTCTCTGGGAAGACTTTGGGGATCATTTTATGTATACTCTCAAATCAACTGTGAACGTTTATACCTTGACTTCTTCCTTTCCAATATGTATCCCCGTTATCTCCTTTTGTTGTCTTAGTGCACTAGTTAAAACTTCAAGTACTATATTGAATACATAGAGAGAGAGAGAGAGTGAGCAGGTTTGTCTTGTCCCTAATTTTGGTAGCATTGCTTTAAGTTTTTTCCATTTAATTTGATGTTTGCTATTGGTTTGATATATACTGTTTTTATTATGTTTAGGTATATGCCTTGAACACCTGATCTCTCCAAGATTTTTAACATGAAGGGGGTGTTGGATTTTTTTGAAGGTTTTTTCAGCATCTAATGAGATGATCATGTGATTTTTTTTTCTTTCAGTTTGTGTATTGAAATTTGTATATTGAACCATCTCTCCATCCTTAGGATGAAGCCTACTTGAGCATGGTGAATGATATTTTTGCTATGTTCTCAGATTCAGTTTGTAAGAATTTTATTGACTATTTCTAAATCCATGTTCATAAGTGAAATTGTTCTGAAATTCTATTTCTTTGTTGAGTTTTTATGTGGTTTTGGTATTAAGGTGAATGTGCCTTCATAGAATGAACTAGGTAGTATTCCTTCTGTTTCTAATTTATGGAATAGTTGAGGAGCATTGGTATCAGCTCTTCTTTGAAATTACAATAGTATTCTAGCCCTAAATTGGAAATAGTTCTATATGAAGACCCAGCTATTCCACTCTTGGGTATATACCCAAAAGACACCCCCATCATACCACAAGGACAAGGCCTCTACCATGTTCATAGTAGCCCCACTTGTAATAGCCAGAAACTAGGGGGAAAAAACAGATGTCCCTCAACTGAAGAATGGATACAGAAAATGTGATTCATGTACACAATGGAATACTACTCAGCTACTAAAAATGAGGACATCATAAACTTTGTAGGCAAATGGATGGAACTAGAAAATATCATCCTGAGTGAGGTAATCCAGGCCCAAAAGTACATGCATAATATGTACTCACTGATAAGTAGATAGAAAAAAGGACAGAATTCCTAGGATACATCATGTAGACTCTAAGACATGTAACAAGCAGAAATGTCCAGTGAAGAGGTTTCAATCCCACTTAGAACGGGTAAAAAAAAATAATCACGGGAAGCAGAAGAAGGTGGAAGCCTGGGTGGGAGAGGGGAGGAAGAGAGGAAAAGGGGACAGGATCAGATAAGGGGGTTGCATAAGGTGGAGGTGGCAGAAGAGGAGTCCAGAAAACCAAGAGAATGAATGGAAATAAGCAGCCTCAGGGAGTGGGAGTTGAGGGGACCCTTTAGAAAGTACCAGAGACATGAAGGTGATACACTTTCAGGACTCTTTGGGGTGACCTTAGCCCAATTTTCCAACAATGGTGAAAACAGAACTCGAAAAGTCTACCTCCAGTAGAGAGGCTATCCCTCAGTTACTAACCCACAGTTAAAATTCCTGACCCAGAATTGTTCCTGTCTAAAAGAACTGGAGGGACAAAATGGAGAAAAGACTGAAAAAAAAAAATGCGATCCAATGACTGGCCCAACTTGGGATTCATCTCATTCAGATCTGACACTACTACACTATGATATGCTTATCGACTGGAACCGAACATGGCTGTCCTCTGTGTGTCTCTTCCTGAAGTTGACAGAAACAGAAGATATTTACACCTAACCAGTGAACTGAAGTCAAGGAGTCCTGTGGTTGAATGAGGGGAAGATTGAAGAAGCTGAAAGGGAGAGTAGCCCCATAGAAAGACCAACAGACTCAACTAACCCTGACCCCAGGGAGCTCTGAGAGACTGAGCCACCAACCAGGAGCATACATGGGTCAGTCCGAGGTCTCTGCCACATATGTAGCAAAGGTCTGCCTGATCTGGCCTCAGTGGGAGAAGATGTACTTATTCCTGGAAAGATGAGGTCCCAGGGAAGGGTGAGGCCTAGTGGGGGGGGGGGGGGAGCACCGTCTTGAAGGTACAAGATAGGAGTAATGGGATGAGGAACTGTGTGGGAGGAGGCCTGGGGGACAACAACCGGGATGTAAATAAACAAAATAACTAAAACAAATCAACAAAAATAACAAAAAACATCTGGCCTTGGGTTATTTATTGGTTGGGAGACTTTAATGACTGCTTCTATTTCCTTAGGGGTTATCAATTATTTAGATAATTTACTTAATCTTAATTTAAATTAAGTGGAATCTGTCTAGAAATTCATTCATTTCATTTAGATTTTCCAGTCGCATTGAGTACAGGTTTTTAAAGTAAGGCCTAGTATTTGTTCACTTGTTTGTTTATTTGTTTGTTGTATTTTTTTTTAATTTCTCCAGTTTCTGTTATTATGCTTCCCTTTTAAATTCTGCTTTTATTAATTAGGATACTGTCACTGTACCTTTTAGTTAGTTTGGCTAAAGTTTTGTATACCTTGTTAATTTTCTCAAAGAATCATTCTTGGTTTTGTTGATTCTTTCTGTTCTCCATTTTTATAATTGATTGATTTCAGTCAGCCCTGAGGTTGACTAATTCCTGCCATCTACTCTTCTTGTGTATATTTGCTTCTTTTTGTTTTAGAGCTTTATGGTGCTGCTATCTTGGTAGTATGAGATCTCTCCAATATCTTTATGAAGGCATTTAGTGCTATGAATTACCCTCTTAGCTCTGCTTTCATTGTGTTCCATAAATTTGGTGTATGCTGTGCCTTCATTTTTATTGAATTCCAAAAGTCTTTAATATTTTTATTTCTTCCCTGACCAAGTAATTATTGAATTGTTTAGCTTCATGAGTATGTGCGATTTTTGTTCCTTCTGTTGTTGAAGTCCAGTCTTAATCCATAGTGAACTGATAAGACAGAAGGGGTTATTTCAATCTTCTTGTATGTGTTGAAACTTGATTTCAGCATGGTTATAAGGTCAATTTGGAGAAGATTCCTTGTGTTGTTGAGAAGATATATTCTTTTGTTTTGGGGTGAAAGGTTCTGTACGTATGTTAGATCCATTTGTTTCATCACATCTGTTAGTTTCCTTGTTTCTCTGTTTAGTTTCTGTTTTGATGACCTGTCCATTGGTGAGAGTGGGTATTGAAGTTCCCTGCTATTATTGTGTGGTTCAGTGTGTGATTTGAGCTTTATTAGTGTCTCTTATACAAATGTGGGAGCCCTTGCATTTGGGACATAGATCTTCAGGACTGAGATGTCATCTTTGTGGATTTATCCTTTGATGAATATTAATTGTCCTTTCCCATCTCTTTTAATTACTTTTGGTTGAAAGTCTATTTTATTAGATATTAGAATGGCCACTCCAGGTTCTTTCTTGGGTCCCTTTGCTTGGAAAATGTTTTCCTAGCCCTTTACATATGCAGCAGAATGATGGATCCTGTTCCATAGTCAGTCTAGTACCTGTTTTTTATTGGTGTATTGAGTTCATTGATTTTGAGAGATTTTAATGACCAATGACTGTTAGTTACTGTTATTTTGATGTTGGTGGTGATAGAATGTGTGTGCACTTCTCTTCTGTTGATTTTGTATACTTATAGACATCTCTTTCTTTAGGGAAGTTTTCTTCTGATTTTGCTGATGATATCTGCTCCTTTGAATGAGAAAATCTTAATCCTCTTCTATTCCTATTATTCTTAATTTCATGAATGTTTTGAGTTAGAAACTTTCTACATTTGGAATTTTCTTGGCTGTTGTATTAATTCTTCTATGATATCTTCTAGCCTGAGATCCCTCTTTCATCTCTTGACTTCTGTTAAAGATGCTTCTGTCTGCAGTTCCTGCTCTTTTTGCTAGGTTTTCCATTTCCAGGGTTGTCTCCATTTGTGTATTTGTGTGTGTGTGTGTGTGTGTGTGTGTGTGTGTGTGTGTGTTTAATCACTTCTATTTCCATTTTTAGGTCTTGGAATGTGTTATTCATTTCCTGCACATGTTTGATTTTATTTCCCTGTATTTCTTTAGAGAGATTTACTTGCTTCCATTATAAAGGTTTATACTTATTTGATTGTTTCTTTCATTTTTTTTAAATTGGATATTTATTTGTTTACATTTCAAATGTTTTCCCCTTTCCAGGTCTCCCCTTTGGAAACCACCTATCCCATTCCCCACCCTTTGCCTCTATGAGTGTTCTCCCCCATCCACCCACTCACATCCTCTCACCCTGTATCTCCCAAACTGGGGCTTCAAACATCCTCAGACCCAAAGACCTCTCTTCCCACTGATGTCCACCAAGGACAGATAAGTGGCCAGATAAGTGGCCAGCACTATGGGTCACTCCATGTATATTCTTTGGTTGGAGGTCCAGTCTCCGGGAGTTTGGCGGGGAAGATCTGGCTTGTTGACACTGCTGCTCCCTCCATGGGGCTGTAAACACCCTCAGATACTTCAGTCTTCTCCAACTCCTCAATCAGGAACCCTTGAGGTCAGTCCAATGGTTGGGTGGAAGCTTCCTCCTCTGTATTTGTCAGGCTCTGGCAGAGCCTCTCAGGAGACAGCCATATCAGGCTTCCATCAGCAAGTACTTCCCAGCATCAAGTAACATAAATAACATCTGGTTTGGTGCTTGTATCTGGGATGGATCCCCAGGTGGAGATGTCTCTGGATGGCCTTTCCTTCATTCTCTGCTCCACACTTTGTCTCAATATTTCCTCCTGTAACTAATTTGTTCACACTTCTAAAGAAGCACTGAAACATCCACGTTTTGGTCTTCCTTCTTCTGAGGCTTCATATGCTCTGTGAATTGAATCTTGGATATTCTGAACATTTGGACTAATAAGTACTTATCAATGAGTACATACCATGTTTGTTCCTTTATGACTGAGTACCCCATTCAGGATGATATTCTCATATTTTTGGTTGTGAGCCTAGCCTTTAACGGCTGAGCCATCTCTCCAGCCCCAGGATGATATTCTCAAGTTCTGTCGATTTGCTTGCAAATTTCATGAAATCATTGTTTTTAATAGCTGAGTAGTATTCCATTATGTAAATGTACCACATTTTCTATATCCATTTCTCTATTGAGGGACATCTGGGTTCTTTCCAGCTTCTGGCTATTAAAATATGGCTGCTATGAACATAGTGGAGCATGTGTCCTTATTACATGTTGGAGCATCTTCTGGGTATATGTCCAGGAGTGTTATAGCTGGGTCCTCATGTAGTACTATGTCCAATATTTTGAGGAACCAGCAAACTGATTTTCAGAGTGATTATATCAGCTTGCAATCCCACCAGCAATGGAGGAGTGTTCCTCTTTTTCCACATCCTCATCAGGATCTGCTGTCACCTGAGTATTTCATCTTAGCCATTCTGATTGGTGTGAGGTGGAATTTCAGGGTTGTTTTTATTTGCATTTCCTTGATGACTAAATATGTTGAACACCTCTTTAGGTGCTTCTCAGCCATTCAGTATTCCTCATTTGAGAATTCTTTGTTCAGCTCTCTACCCCATTTTTGAATAGGGTTATTTGGTTCTCTGGTATCTAACTTCTTGATTTCTTTTTATATTTTGGATATTAACCCTCTATCAGATGTAGTGTTGGTAAAGATCTTTTCCCAATTTGTTGGTTGCTGTTTTGTCCTATTGACAGTGCCCTTTGCCTTACAAAACTTTTGCAATTTTATAAGGGTCCCATTTATCAATTCTTTATCTAGAGCATAAATTACTGGTGTTCTATTCAAGAACTTTTCTCCTGTGACCATGTGTTGCAGACTTCTATTAGATTCAGTATATCTGGTTTTATGTGGAACTCTTTGATCCACTTCAACTTGAGATTTGTACACTGAGATAAAAATGGATCAATTCACATTTTTCTACTTGTTGACCTCCAGTTGAACAAGCACCATGTATTGAAAATGCTGTCTGTTTTTCACTGGATGGTTTTAGCTCCGTTGTCAAAGATCAAGTGACCATAGGTGTGTGGGTTCATTTCTGGGTCTTCAATTTTATTCCATTGATCTACATGCCTGTCACTGTATCAATACTATGCAGTTTTTATCACTATTGCTCTGAAGTACAGCATGAGGTCAGGGATGCTAATTACCCCAGAAGTTCTTTTATTGTTGAGAATAGTTTTTGCTATCCTGGGGTTGTTTGTCATTCCAAATAAATTTGAGAATTGCTCCTTCTAACTCTATGAAGAATTGAGTTGGAATTTTGATGAGAATTGCATTCGATCTGTAGATTGCTTTCCACAAGATGGCCATTTTTAGTATATTAATCCTGACAATCCATGAGCATGGGAGGTCTTTCCATCTTCTGAGGCCTTCTTCAATTTCTTTCTTCATAGACTTGAAATGCTTGTCATATAGATCTTTCACTTGTTTACTTAGAGTAACACTAAAATACTTTGTATTGTTTGTGACTATTGTGAAGGGTGTCCTTTCCCTAATTTCTTTCTCAGCCTGTTTTTCCTTTGAGTATACCGAAGGCAACTGATTTGTTTGAATCAATTTTTTATCAGACTACGTTACTAAAGTTTTTTAACAGCTGTAGGGGTTCTCTGGAGAAGCTTTTTGGGTCACTTAAATATAGTATCATGTCATCTGCAAATAATGACATTTTGACTTTTTTCTTACCAATTTGTATCACTTTGACCTCCTTTTGTTGTCTAATTGCTTTAGCTAGAACTTCATGTTCTAGGGAGGGAGAGGGCAACCTTACCTAGTCCCTGATTTTAGTTGGATTGCTTCAAGTTTCTCTCTATTTAGATTAAGTTGGCTACCACTTTGCTGTATATTGATTTTGCTAAGTTTAGATATGGGCCTTGAATTCCTGATATTTCCAAGACTTTTAAATTGAAGGTATGTTGAATTTTGTCAAATGCTTTTTAGGCAACAAATAAAATGGTCATGTTTGTTTTTTCCTTTGAGTTTATTTATGTAGTGGATTTCAGTGATGGATTTCTGTATATTGAACCATCCCTGCATCCTGAGATGAAGCCTACTTGATGGTCATAAATGACTGTTTTGACGTGTTCTTGAATTAGGTTTGAGAGAATTTTATTGATTATTTTTGCATAGATATTTATAAGGGAACTTGGTCTGAAGTTCTCTTTTTTTTTTTCCCCCATTGAATCAAGTGTTCATTTGAATTCTTGTGCCAGGGACTTCAATAACATTGAACTGAGCAATCTTTACAATTAAAACAATGTCCTGAAATTCAGTAATATGCAGGTGTGTATGCATGGGCTTTTCAAAGCATCAGATACGAGATACATGGGGAAATGTCTCTAAGACTATTTCAGTTAATGCATGAATCTATCGTGTAGAAAGACCTGCCTAACAACAATATTCACAGCATCTGCTCCCTGGAGCCCGTGACTCTAGCTGCATATGTATCAGAAGATGGCCTAGTCAGCAATCAGTGGAAAGAGAGGCCCATTGGTCTTGCAAACTTTATATGCCTCAGTACAGGGGAACGCCAGGGCCAAGAAGTGGGTGTGGGTGGGTAGGGGAGTGTGGGGGGGAGATAGTATGGGGGACTTTTGGGATAGCATTGGAAATGTAAATGAAGAAAATAAATAAATAATAATAATAATAATGATGATGATGATGATGATAATGAAACTAATAGAGGAGAAAGTGAGGAAAAGCCTTGAACATATGGGTACAAGGGAAGATTTCCTGAACAGAACACCAATGGCTTATGCTCTAAGATCAAGAACTGAAGTTCTCTTTCTTTGTTGGGTCTTTATGAGGTTTTGGTATCAGCATAACTGTGGCTTCTTGGAACAGATTGGGTAGTGTTCCTTCTGTTTCTATTTTGTGGAACAGTATGAAGGGTATTGGTATTAGGTCTTCATTGATTATCTGATAGAATTCTGCACAAAGCCCATCTGGTCCTGGCCTATTTTTGTCTGGGAGACTATTAATGACTGCTTCTATTTCTTTAGGGGTTATGGGACTGTTTAAATAGTTTATCTCATCCTTACTTAACTTTGGTACTTGGTATCTGTCTAGAAAATTGTTCATTTCATCCAGATTTTCCAGTTTTGGTGAATACAGGCTTTTGTAGTAGTTTCTGATGATTTTTTAAAAATTTCCTCAGTTTCCGTTGTTATATCTCCCTTTTCATTTCTGATTTTGTTAATTTGGATATGGTCTCTGTACCCTCTGGTTAGTCTGGCTAAGGGTTTATCTACCTTGTTGATTTTCTCAAAGAACCAGCTCCTCGTTTGGTTGATTCTTTGTATAAATCTTTTTGTTTCCACTTGGTTGATTTCAGCCCTGATTTTGATTATTTCTTGCCATCTATTCCTCTTGGGTGCATTTGCTTTTTTCTTCTAGAGCTTTCTGGAGTGCTGCTAGTGTATGCTCTCTCCAGTTTCTTTTTGGAGGCACTCAGAGCTATGAGTTTCCCTCTTAGCAGTGCTTTCATTGTGTCCCATAAGTTTGTGTATATATATTATGCCTTCATTTTAATTAAATTCTAAAATGTCTTTATTTCTTTATTTCTTCCTTGACCAAGTTATCATTGAGGAGAGTGTTGCTCAGCTTCCCTGTGTATGTGAGCTTTCCATTATTTTTGTTGTTATTGAATACCAGACTTAGTCCATGGTGATCTGATACAATGCATGGGATTATAATTAGCACTGGGGCTAATTATATTTGATGTCAATTCTGTTCACCTGTGAGGGACAGTGAAAAAGGAGCGAGTCAGCACTCAGGTGATTTCCTGTAAACCTTCCTCCCACCTTAATTTATAAAATACAGGCTAGAGACTTATGATTGGGCAGAAAAAGAGGGGTAGGTGGAGCTGAAGGTTTGGGGAAAGCAAGAGAGAGGGAAAGGATAACACAGGAGGAAGAAGAAGAAAAGTGGAGTAGAAGTCCCTGGCCTGGAGAAACCACAAGTTATACGGGATCTCTTATATGGGGAAGATGGTAGTGTAGTGGTAGATCTGCCCAATCTATGTGCACAGCATGTATTCTTATTGAGTTGGTTTTCAATTGCCTTGGCTTATTTGGGTTGTAGATTTACTATAAGAGGATTATTTGAATCTTCTTGTATCTGTTGAGGCCTGTTTTGTGAATGAATATATATGGTCAATATTGGAGAAGGTACCATGAAGTACTAAGAAAAGGTATATCTTTTTGTTTTAGGATGAAATGTCCTATAGATATCTGTTTAGACTATTTGGTTCATAACTTCTGTTAGTTTCACTCTTTATCTGCTTAGTTTGTCCTTCCCTGATCTGTCCATTGATGAGAGTGGAGTATTGAAGTCTGTCATTATTATGGTGTGAGATACAATATGTGCTTTTGAGCTTTAGTAAAGTTTCTTTTATGAATGTGAATGCCCTTGCATTTGGAGCATAGATGTTCACAATTGCGAGTTCTTCTTTGTAGATTTTTCCTTTGATTAGTATGAAGTGTCCTTCCTTATCTTTTTTGATGATTTTTGGTTGAAAGTAGATTTTATCTGATATTAGAATTGTTCCTCCAGCTTGTTTCTTGGGACCGTTTGCTTGGAAAATTGTTTTCCAGCCCTTTACTCTGAGGTAATTTGTTTGTTTGGGTTTTTTGTTTTGTTTTGTTTTGTTTTTGTTTTTGTTTTTGTTTTTTTGGTTTTTGTTTTTGTTTTTTTGGTTTTTGTTTTTGTTTTTGTTTTTTGACAATGAGGAACATTTCTTGCATGCAGCAAAATGCTGTTTACATATCCAGTCTGCTAGTCTATGTCTTTTTATTGGGGAATTGAGTCCATCGATGATAGGAGATATTAAGGAATAGTGATTGTTGCTTCCTGTTATTTTTGGTGTTATTTTTATGATTGTGTGTTGCAGTAAATCTCCTCCCAAATATGCCCCAACCATGAAAACACAACACAGTTAATATGATTACATGCTGCGCACCTAGATTGGGCAGATCTACCACTACACTACCATCTTCCACATCTGAGACCCCTTAGAATTTGCAGTTTCTCCATGTCATGTGCTTCTGTTCTACTTTTCTCCTTCTTTCTCCTCTTCTGCATCCTCTCCCTCTTCCATTTTCTCCTCTTCTCTCTCCTACCTTCTGCTCCACCTTCCCTTTTATCTGCCCAATCATCAGCTCTCCTTTATTTTACAAATTAAGGTGGGAAGCAGGTTTACAGGGAATCCCCTGAGTGCTGACTCATTCCTTGTTTGCAACCACTCACAGGAGAATGGAATTAACATCAAATATAATTAGCTCCTGGGCTATCCACAAATATTGTGTGGCTATCTTCTTTTGGGTTTGTTGAAAGATTACTTTCTTGCTCTTTCTAGGGTATAGTTTCCCTCCTGTGTTGGCGTTTTCCATCTATTATCCTTTGTAGGGCTGGATTTGTAGAAAGATACTGTATAAATTTGGTTTTGTCATGAAATATCTTGGTTTCTTCATGTGTGGTAACTGAGAGTTTTGCTGGGTAGTAGTATGGTCTATATTAGATCTGCCTAGTATCTTTTGGCTTTCATAGTCTCTGGTGAGAACTCTGGTGTAATTTTATAGGTCTGCCTTTATATGTTATTTGATCTTTTTCCCTTCTGCTTTTAATAGTCTATCTTCATTTGCTGAATTTGTTGTTCTGATTATTATGGGTCAGGAGGAATGTCTTTTCTGGTCCAGTCTATTTGGAGTTCTGTAGGCTTCTTTTATGTTTATGGGCATCTCTTTCTTTATGTTAGGGAAGTTTCTTCTATAATTTTCTTGAAGATATTTACTGGCTCTTTGATTTGGGAATCTTCACTGTCTTCTATACCTTTTACCCTTAGGTTTGGTCTTCTTGTTGTGTCCTGGATTTCCTGGATGTTTTGGGCTAGGAGCTTTTTGCATTTTCTTTGGTTGTTGTGTCAATGTTTTCTATGATATCTTCTGCACCTGAGATTCTCTCTTCTATTTTTTTGTATTCTGATGGTGATGCTTGCATCTGTGCCTCCTGATCTCTTTCCTAGGTTTTCTATCTCCAGGGTTGTCTCCCTTCGTGATTACTTTACTGTTTCCATTTTCAATTTTAGATCCTGGATGGTTTTGTTCAGTTCTTTCACCTGTTTGCTTGTGTTTTCCAGCAATTTTTAAAGGGATTTTTGTGTTTCCTCTTTCAGGGCTTCTATCTGTTTACCTGTGTTCTATTGTATTTCTTTAAGGGAGTTATTCATGTCCTTCTTAATGTCCTTTATCATTATCATGAGATGTGATTTTAAGTCAGAGTCTAGCTTTTCTGATGTGTTGGGGGTAATCAGAGCTCAATGTGGTAAGAGAATTGAATTCTGATGATGCCATGTAGCATTGGTTTCTGTTGCTTATGATCTTGCCCTACTTTCCCATTTCTATCTAATCTCTGGCTGTCTGGTTCATCTCAGCTGTTTTTACTCAAACTTTTTTCCCAAGCTGATTGATACAATATGACTTCTCTCAGCCTCTCACTGAATTGCTTTGAATGGCCTCAAAATAAATCTGGCAATTTGTTCTAATCTTCTGGCTCCTTATTCTCTCTCTCTCTCTCTCTCTCTCTCTCTCTCTCTCTCTCTCTCTCTCTCTCTCTCTCTCAGCTGTACTTGTGCAGTGTTTCTCCCGAGATTTGTGTGTATATAAAACATCATTGTTTGGGATTAAATGTGTGTACTAAGGGTGGGTTTGCATTCCAGTGATATCAGGGGATTACACAGACTAAGACCATGTTTAGACATGTTCAGACCAGCCCTGTTGTTGGATTAAAAGAACTGAAGGACTGTGGAATTCATTTTCTAGACTCAATAGAAGCATTAACTCATGACAGCAATAGTTATCTGCATTTGCCCAACACAAAATTGGCCCTATTACCAGCCAGTGATGGAAAGGATAGCAATCACAAGACTCTACCCTTTATCATTAACATATTGATTATGGGAAAGTGGAATCAATTTCAATGTTTTTAGTTGTATACTCACTGACAAGATCCAGTGTTCCACTGAATAGCTCCAAATCCAAGATTAAGCAGATAAATGTAGCTAAATTCAATGGGTCACAGGACAAAATGATACAATTAAATGGACCTGAGATACCTGTGAATGAAGAACACTTGAACAGTGGTGATAGAGTTGGGCCTGAGATTGTCTATAGTATGCATTGTATACATGTAACTAAAATAAACCAATTTAATAAACTAAAATGATGGAGCCAGCTGAGAACCATCATTCATCTCACTTTGCTTCCAATTCCATCCAATTGTAAGAAAAATCCTGTTGCTACAGCTGTGAACTGTCAGTCCTTTTTATGATGGGCCATGAACCAAAACAAGTCTTTTCTCACTTTAGTTGTCATGTACTTGCTCAGAAAAATAAGAATATCAACTAATACAAGGATCACACTCTAATTTTCTTTTTTTTTTTACTCTAATTTGCCGTTTTTCCCTCTATATTTAGAATTCATAGTAAAGTGAATAACACTTGGTAAAAGTCTTCATCCTTCTTATTTTTGAAAAGCCTTTCTTGGAAAGTAAGTTTTCAGGTTTCACCACTTTCATGTAACTTGAAAGATTTGTATAATTATTATTTATCACCCTGAAATATAATCCCTGGACTTATAATTTTCTGAGAGTATTATGGTGTTTGTCAAATCCATTTTCTGTGATTCTTTTTTCCACTTTATTTCCTAAATGGAATAAGCTACATTAAATTGCGGATATTAAACCATCCTAGCCATATAAGTTCCTGTAATATAAATATTACACGGTTTTATCAAATAATGCGTTTTGCATGCTTAGTCAGGCATTAGGTATTACTCTGTAATCTTTTATCTTGGCATCTTTATTTGATTTGGAAATTAAAGTAATACAAACTTCATAGAATTAATTATAAAAATCTTTATTTCAAAGTTTTAGAGGCATCCATGAGAGGTTAATGGTTCTGTTATTGTTTTGTGTAATTCACAGGTGTTAAACATTCTTAGGTGGCTTCTGTTTACAGATTCAATCTATTTGTCATAGGTTTTCATTTTTTTTCTAGTTATTCTTGAGTTAAATTGGGAAAGCTTTTTTGTTAGAAGAATGTGTTATTTTCTTCTAGGTTGCTGATTTTGGTCAATGATTCTGTGGTATAATCTGTTTCACTGAGTAAAGTTGGTAGTAATATTTTTCTTTTCTTAAGAACTTGATAAAATATCTATTCTGTATTAAGCATCAATTAATTTCATTATTACAGAATACTGATATTTGGCTTATTGCATAGCAAAGATTTTAGGCAAATTTAATAATCATTATTCAAAAGACAAGATGTTAGAATTTGCCTCTATACATACTTTTGTATTTCTTGTAAATTTATTCATGAAGCTGATAAAGAATGCATTTACTGTATTTATAAACATCTCATCTAATTGAAGAGAAGCATATGTTATTGGGTCACATGTTTATTCTCTCAAGTTTCCCCTTGCTTCACAAATAATTGAATTACGTATTGTAGCTATTGTTTTTAAAATATTGAAGATTCAAGCTTTTAATTTATATACTGATAGCCAATATATAGCTCATCATTTACAATTCCTTGAACTTTTTCCATTTTTAGATACTGCTACTTTTCAAATTTCACAGTTATTTATACAAATACAATTTAATTTAAGAAACATACACTGTTCCTTACTTTATAAGACATTTAAGAGCTAACAGTGGATTGCCTGGACCCCTGGGCAATGCCACAGCAAATTTATATACCAGGCAGAGTATAGGCCTTACAGGAACAATTGGCCATACAATCTCATTCTTTACATCATCAAAATAGTAATAGCTTGAGACGATAATTTGCTATTTCTAGAGAATGTGCAGATCAAATTGTAAAGATTTGCTCTCAGTGTCCTCAATTTCTTCATGTACCACATAATGGTGTTAATCCTTAAGGAGTCATACCTAATCAATAATGGTAAAAGGATTTTACTCATATTTCCTTATTATCTTATCCCAAAGGACGGGGCATTGTGGAACAGGCCATTGGAACTTTAAAACAATATCTTCATAAAAAATGAAAAGGGGGGGAATATATCCCTGTACACATTATTTAAATCATGCTTTTTATTTTTAAAATTTTAACATTTGGATGCGAAGGAATTCTCTGCTCAGTGTCTGTGGCCTCCTACCACTAAGCATATTTAAGCCTAGGTGAAATGGAAGGATCTCCTTACTGACATATGGCATGATCCCGATCAGGTATTAAATATGGGGAAGAGGGTATGTTTATGTTTTTTCCGCAGGATACTGCAGGATCATGCTAGCTGCCAGAGTGATTGTTATGACATGCTGATATAGGGACAAAGAATGATGCTGACCTGTGAGCTTGCTGAGTGTCCGGACAATGATGACAGGAAAGTTGTATTGGAGATATATTTTTGACCCACCTATGCTTGCCTGTATCCCAAATTAGACAAGCTGCCTTACTTCATGATCTTAGACCTTGTGGGACAGAGAACATGGAGACTGTGGAAAATGACTTAGAAAAATTAATCAAAAAGAGAAGTTATAATGACTCTTCTCTTTCTTTTAATCTAACCAGTTATTCTCACTCAATCATGGACTGGTCTAGAAATCAATCCAATACTAGAAAAAAGGAAATGACAGTCATTTGGAAGGCTAGTTCTGGACATTTTTAGAGACATATTTGGAGGTTACAGTTCTTTTTTGTTTGTTTTTTGTTTTTTGTTTTGTTTGTTTGTTTGTTTCTGTTTTTTGTTTGTTTTGTTTTTCAAGACAGGGTTTCTCTGTATAGCCCTGGCTGTCCTGGAACTCACTTTGTAGACCAGGCTGGCCTTGAGGAAGTTACAGTTCTTTATGAAGTTACATTTGCAGTGGATAAAATTGAACAGGATCTGGATTTCAAACAAAAATACATGTATTTAAACTCCTAATCTTTTATTCCTTCAACAGGGAGAACTATGTGCAGCTACTTTGCCAAAATCACAGGGTTGTAGGAGAGAGGGATGAGCCCCAACACTGGCGAGAGTGGCGCAGTTGATCTAGAAGGAGTGAGACTCTCTATGGTTTAGGAGTTTTATTATAGAAATACAGGGGGAAAGAAAGAAAGGGGGAGAGAGAGAGAGAGAGAGAGAGAGAGAGAGAGAGAGCTAGAGAGAGGAGGGCTAGAGAGAAAGAGGAGAAGAGAGGAGAGAAGAGGAGAGGAGAGGAGAGGAGAGGAGAGGAGAGGAGAGGAGAGGAGAGGAGAGGAGAGGAGAGGACAAAGAGAGGTGAGAGAGAGGGTGAGAGGTAAGAGGACAAAGGCGTAAAAGTAAGAGTGAGATGGGGGGTGAGCACCCCTTTTAATGGTCTTCACAGTTGCTAGGTAACTGGGGAGGAGTTTAGTCTGAAGGTCAGAAGCTTGGGCCATTGCTTACATGACTACTGACTGTGCTTCTTTGTGGGGGTTGTGGGAGGTAGGAACTTAGGCAGGGGCCAGAGTTCCAGGAGCATCAGGGAACGCCTACCATGTCATTTAGGTGAATTATGACCATCGGGGTTCAGACCTCAGCTCGACTGGAGACCAGCCTGCAATTTCACACAGTAACCTAGATAATCCATGGCCACTGGATGACTACAAATTAATGTTTTATTTCATTTCATTTTGTTTTGTTTAATTTATTTCAATGGGTCTTCTCTACTTTTAAATTTTGATTTCAGCTCTGCTTTTAAATTGTTTTCCTCTACCGTGTTTGGTCAAGTAATCTTTTACTAGCTCTTTATAATTTAAAAATATATATAGCCTTAATATCTTTTCCTTTGACTGTAGATATTTACAAATATCAATCATTCCTGGGTGTTTCTATGTTGACTGCCTTATATAATTGCCCTCTCTCTATAAATGGTGGCCCTGCCTCAGCCTCAGTGGCTTAAGGTCTATACCAGCCTGCCTTAGGCTGGAGGAGGTTATATTCCCACCCCCACCCCTGTTATTAATACTTTTTTAAAAAGCTGTACTGAGGCATAAAATTTATTTATGCTCTATAGTCCTGCCTGGGAGTTATGGTGGCTGGCGGCTACGCGTGTCTTAGGAAATCTTAGATTTTCCTGAACCATCCAATTCCATCTTGGAGGCTATATGCAGCTAGTTTGTGTTATATTTCACACAAAACATAGCTTTGTGGTGTGTTTACCATAGCCACAGCCTTTTGGCATGTACCTCTGTCTTAGATTCGTATGGTTCCAAGATCTGGGTGACCATCATTGACTGTCCGGCCCTCATTAGCACACCTTATTCCCAATTCAGACCAAAGCCACAATATGTACTTAAAATGCTTCTTCATGAAGATTAATAACTGCCACCTGCGCTGTTGGAGGCAAGACTGCACACCTGCTACAGTCAGGCTGAAGGGTGTGGCTGACCTGCTTGAAAAACAAAGTCAAGACAGTGAAAAGCAACAGGTTAAAAGCTTCTTTGGGGAAGTCCAGGTACTCCATTCAATTGCAAATTAGCAAGATCAAGCCTAGACATAGAGCTCCTGGTGTGGGGAGGTGGCTTTGAGAATGGCAGAAAGCTGCAGCTTCTCTGGGAGTGGAGGCTATGCTCCAAATTAACTTTGCTAGGTAATCAAGATTTTTAGCTATCTTCCCTAGGAATCTCTAATACTGGAATTATTACTAAACTAGTCCAAGATTGAGTTAGAATAACTGGTCACAATGAGGGAAGTAGAATCACTATAACTCTTTCTTGTGACTAATCTTTCTAAGTCAGATTACACAGTCTCTAATGTTCTGTATTCCATAAGGTTTAAAAAGCTTGAAGCAAGGCAGCTTAGCTTGTCCAAACTGGGAAAATTGAAAACAAGGGTGGGTCAAAAACGGTTACCCAATTCAGCTTTCTTGTCACTACAGTCAAGGCACTTAGCAAACTCACCTGTCAGCTTGTCACACTAATTAGCCACCATGCTTCTCCAGACTTCTGTGAAGAGAACCTATGCTTTTCCATTTCCCAATAAGGTAGTTATTCAGGATCAAGCCATATGCCAATAAGTAGATCCTTTTCATCTCACCTAGACATGATTATGTCTGGTTTTAAGATACTATGAGGCATTTATTAAGTTCTTTGACATCCAAATTTCAAAATTCTTAAAATAAAAGTATGATTTAAATAATGTGCATGGGGATATATGAAATAATGTGCACGGGGATATAATTTCTCCCTTTCTTTGTTTTTTAAGAAGAGTTTTTAAAGTTCCACAATACCCTGTTTTTGAGAATTATTAAATTGTTGACAAAACATCTCAAATACTTGACTGTTAATTCTGCTAATTGAGGTGAGAGGCCAGGAGTCTTTATGATTACCTGTTGATTATTTATAAGATATCCAGCTCGCCCTTTAGAGGAGCCATCAGTAAACACCAGAACAGCATTGTGTAAGAGTAGTAAAGAGGTCATATTAGGAAATATCACCTCATATACATTTAAAAATTTTATCAACCTATCTTGAGGGTAGTGGCTGTCTATAGTTACTTTAAACCATATTTGAGCAAGCAACCAATCTGTACTGTGCTGTTTCAGCCAAGTGTCTTGACCTACGTTGTAAGGCTGAACAATAATATCTGACTCTTTGCCAAAATAAGTTAGTGCCTGCTTCCTTCCAAGGATAATCATCTGAGCTACTGCTTCATAATATGGCAAGATGTTACGTTTAGGAGAAATCCTCAAATGTATCCACATTAGAGTAGATTTTTGCCATAACAATCCTGTAGGCATATGAATCGTATTAAAAATTAACAGATGTAAAGGCAAAGAGTAATCTATATAAGTGACAAATTATTCAATAGCTTTTTCCACTTGTTGCAAGGCCAGCAATCCTTCTCAGGTTAAAGATCAAGGGGAGGTAGGATCAAAACTCCCTTTAAGAATATCAAATAAAGGTTTCAACTCCCCTGTAGTTAGCTTTAAATAGGGGTGAAGCCAATTATATCACCTAACAATTTTTGAAAATCATTCAAAGTCCTTAAGTTGTCTCTGCGAATAACTATCTTCTGGGGAAAAACAGCTGGATTAGTAAGTCTAAAACTCAAATAATTATAAGGTCCCTGAGTTTCTACCCTTTCAGAAGCTATCTGTAATCCTTTATTAGCTAAAGCTTTATGTAAACCTCTATAACACTAAAGCAAATCCTGACGGTCTTTTCCAGGCAACCGAGGACAAATTCTTAACTGTCCAAAAACAGTCTTCTTAAAGGAACCGTATTTTTTTTTATGAGTTGCATAAGCAATTGCAAGCTTGAGAATTAATAGCATCTAGGGATGAACAATTTTAAGCAAGTGTAAGCTCTGAGATACATATATTAATAAAGATACAAATTAAAACTTGATTATTCAACATTTTAAAATACCATCTACAACACACAATTTAATTATCTGTGCTGAAGCAGGAGAAAACCCAAAAGAATAAGCGTGTGATCCAATTCACATATACTTTTCTCCCATAAAAGGGCTGTTTTTAAACACAGTAATTGGGATGCATGCATGCATGAATTTATAGGAGATACAAAAGTATGCATAAAAACAATTTTTTAGCTTATCTTTTGGATAATGATTGTAAATTTATTTAAAATCATGGTATGCAATAGATCAAATATTAATATTCTGTAATAACCAAATCAATTGCTGTTTGGTACAAGGAACAGACACTTTGTCAGGTTCTTAACAATTTTTGTTATTGTTTTCTAAAATATACGAATTTATCTTACAATTCGTTATTAGCACCACAGCAGCCTTAATAGGATGTTAAAACTGCTTTGAGGTGAACGCCACCTCGGCCTTGCCTGCCTTCAGCCCTTCTCCCAGGCCAAAGAGGCTGAAGCAGCCCAATCTGTTGTAGGCCAGGAAGCCTGAGTGAGGGCGCAGAGTACCCCGAGTCCTAGCAGGAAAAATATGGCCACCCCCAGCGGAAACAGGCAGGAGGCTCATGGGGGCGACCAATGCTTCATGGCCCTCCTCTGAGTTCACTACAAAGGCGCCTGCTTTCTGGCAGCGTCCCGTGCAACCACCACTCAGGGGAAGCTGCGTACCCTACGGCCCTGCCCCAGAGCAGCCAGCAGGCTCCACATAGGCCAATGGTCAGTCAGGAGGAGAAGAAAAATGACTTTACAACAATGTTTTCTTTTGCCAAAGAATTGCTGTGGGCACAGCTAATATTTAATTACCATTGATTATAATTGATAACAATTATAAAAGCTTTCTATATTTTCTGCAAAGCCTTTTGTTCTTTGCCAGTTAATTTGTATCTCACTTAATAGCACCTAACAAAAGGCTTAAGTTCTCCTTTGGTGAGTTTAAGGTGAGAGGTCTTAGCCAATTAACATCTCCTGGAAGCTTTTGAAAATAAAATTTTGAAGCAAATCAATTTGTTGTTCTAGATTTTCTGTACCACAATTTTATAGTATAACTAAAACCCTAAGTATTAAAGAAAAGATATTGCCTCTGACTCTTTTCTGGAGCAACAGCTACTCCCCAGAACTTAAAAAAGCTCCTTGTGTGAGAGCAAGGATTTAAAGTTAACTTCCCTTGAGAGGCATTAGCTAATAAAATACTTCCCACTTAGGAAATGATATACACTGAAAGATTCAAGCTCTTAGCTTCTTATATAGAAACAAAGACAATAAGAATTTTTCTTACATGAGGTAAGGCTATATAAGCCATACCTAGAGGCAAAATTTTCCAGTGATTACAAAATCACTAGAAGCAAGCTCTTTACAATTTTTCAGATGCAAAGGAAAAAACAAACCCTTAAATGTATAATAACTTTACATGAAGTAGGCAAGTCAAATCGCAATGTCCTGATAAATTCTACAGCCTGATTGATCTTTATAAACTTAGAATTTAAACTCTATTTAGAACAACATCTGGATAGATCTGCAATGGTGCTCTTTTAGCTAAAAGGAATTTCCCCTGAAGGCAAGGAAAGGCAAGTTTCAAGAGCTTCCATAGGCACTGTTTACAAGACAAAAGAAAGTCACACAAGCCCCCACAGAGGCTGCTCTGAGCTTAGTTCCTCTTACCTTGAGGACAGATTTCAGAATTTTTAAGTTTCTTTTGCAATATTAGACTATAACTACAACCTTGGGAAAGCAAAACCCAAACAATTTATCACCTTAGAATAAACATCAAAGCTTCACTATCATGTTGCAAAATTTGGCTGCCAATTTATACCTATGAATGCATGACAGTGCAAGCTTTAATGCTTCATTAAAGAGACATTGCTTTAAATCTTATCTTTAATTCTACTTTCTAGGATAAGAATCACATTAAATATTATCTCAACTAGAAGTATCCTTAGGAGGCCTAGTTTTTTTGTTTGTTTGTTTGTTTGTTTGTTTTTGTTTTTTGTTTTTTTTGGGTTTTTTTTGGCCTGCATTATGCCACATGTTTGAAAGACTCCAAACCTGAGTTACCAATTTAAAGCTAACTTTCTAATAACCAGTGTTACACCTGTTTGATCATACCCAATAACTTTTAAGCTAATACTCTTGTGATGAAGACACACAGAGCACATTACACCTCTAAGACCAGTAAAAAACCAAATGAAGTGGCTACATGAGTCTAATAACTTTAGACCTATCAAAGAATTTTAAATTTTCTAGCTATAATTATAAGACAAAAAGCACCTTGTCATTAGCTAAATGCAATAATCATGATTGCAGAGAATTTTCTTAGGAAGGAACAACTACCAGCCTATTTGCTTTAAAACTAAGAGGTTGCAAACTCCCTTTCTTTAAAAAACTGTTTTTCCAGGAGGAGCCCTTCTGCTGTGCTAGATTCTCAGCCAAAGCGTGAGCCACTTTCTTGCTGAACCAGCAGATAAAGTTTTAGCCATCTTTATTTTCCAACATGAAACACAGAACATTCAGTCATTCAGACAACTAGACACAAACACACATGGATTGACATGTGAATGGACCAGTGCACCAGACATTAGACTAGATGTTAGACAACACAAAAAGGGCAGAGAACTTCTACTGTAAGGGCCAGAGAGAAAAAGGTACAGTGTCCCCTGAATTTTTCTCTGCCTCTGGGAGAGTTTCAAAATCCATTTCCTCTATATTATTTTATTAATACAAATCCTGTTTCTGCCGCCTGATCCAGCTCCTGACTGTGGATATCCGCCTGATTATTTAATTTAAACCCTTTCCTCTCTTGCCTAAAGCAGTTTTAGAAAACTGCAGACAATCGCCTGATCAGTTCCTAGTTCCGATAATTTGCTGCTGACCTAAGTGAATCCAGCGCTGGGTTAGGGCTGATTTCAAGCTTAGCCCGTATCTTTCCATACCTCCAGCAACACTTTACCTGTTGCTAACTGTGCACCCGATATGACTCTTTTCTTTTTCTTCCTGTGGAGCTCCATACCAAGCAGCGTTCTTCCAGTGTTTTCTGCCATTCCTCAGGCCCCATGTTCAGATGCCAAACTCTTGGAAGCCTACTTGCGGCTCACAAGAAACAGGGTACACCTGGGAGGCAAGCTGGGGCTGAAAAGAGAGGGGAAACTAGGCAGTCGAGAGAAAAAATGGAGCTAAGTCAAGATTCCTGATCAAAGCGCAAATGTTTAGTAAAAGTCTGCGCTTATAAAGGGGGAAACCCATTCCCTGTCACGCTGAGTTTCTTGATGACGTGATGCCAAGTTGTCAGCACAGCCTTTTAGCAGTATATTGCCAAATTCATAGGTTACAGTTAACTCCGGAAAATCTTGGAGGACTGGTTCGACCTTACAGCAGGTGGTAGGCAGTGTCACATCAAAGGAAACTAGCTGAGTTGGAGGAGCTGCACCGCAGGTGGCCCTGCCTCAGTGGCTTAAGGTCTGAACCAGCCTGCCTTAGGCTAGAGGAGGTTACATAAATTAATAGTAATGATTTTTCTGTATTTATAATTTCATGACATAAAGTCATAATAAAACAAGGAGTCTAAAATTTGTAAAATTTCATATACCTATACCATACTAAACAGGTGACTGTGACAAGTCATTTTACATTTATTTAAACATACTTTTGTAATAGAAATGAAAGAGTAGGTTTGTCATCTCTCAAAGACTCAGTTGTTCAAAAACTAAGGTTTTTGAAATTAAGAGTTTTAAATTGTATATTTGGGATGCTCTTCTATAGTCTATTTATATTGTTTTTTGTTGTTTTTTTTTTTTTGTATTTGGTATATAGGCCTAACTGCATTCTTTTGTATAACCAGCTACACTACACATTTGCTAAATTATTTGTTTTTACTCTTGAATAGTAATGATATATTTATCTAAAATATATTTTATTCTGCAATGCCATCTCTCTTACGTTTCATTTGTCTCTTAGTCTACTGGACCCAAACCCTTTGATTATTTTTGCTTTAGTATAGATTTTTGCTTGGGACATGTGAAAATTTTCATTCAGTTATTTTTTGATGTGTTTTGTCTATTATGTGTCATTGAATTTTTATCCAAATGTTTAGTATTATCTTTTTAGCTTATCTGATTTTATGAAAAGGCAGTTAGAAATTTGGTGAGGTTTACTTGAATGTGTAGACTATATGATGTAGTGTGTGGGATAAATCCATTTGGGAAATGTTGCTTCTTTAGTAACAAAACATTTCAATGTCATGAACCCATTGCTATTTATTTAGGTCTTTTACATTTTCTTTCCAATGAATATTTTATTTTTATAATTTTTTTTTAGTACATAAGCCTTGTGCTTCTTTACTTCAGTGTATTTTACTCTCTTGGATGGTTTTGGAGAAGGAATTGTTTTGAAAATTCTATTTTCAAATTGTTTGTAATTAGTATATGGAAATACAATTGCTGTTATGTCCTGCAAATAAGGTGACCATACTGAGAGCTTTGGGTGTTTATGACGGTGTCTTCTTTAAATAAGAATAACTTCATTCACTTCTGTTTAATATGAAGAACTTTACCAGGAAATTTTAGTGCACTGTTATATAGAAGTGATGAGTATGAAGAAGACAGGATCTTGTTGTTATAGAAGTGATAAGTATGAAGAAGACACAATCTTGTTTGCATAGAAATCTAGACATGCAAACCAGGTTTGCAGAATATAGTATACATTCATGATTGGGATACTTTTTTAAATTATTTTCATTATTTAAAGCAAATTTAAATTTAAATATATTTTTTATCATGTTTTCTCCTCCCACAAGTCATTGCAGATTCTTACCCATCCTATTCACCCAAATTCAAGTTCTTTCTCAAAAACAAAAACAAACAAAAAAACCCAAAAAAAACCAAAACCAAAACCAAAAACCAACATATCAAACAAACAAACAAAAACCCACCAGAAAAACAAAAAAACAAAACCAAGAGAACATGTTAACTGTCCCTCCCACCCCCTCGCACAAACAAAACAGAAAAACAAACTGGGGTGGTCATTATGTGATGGTCAACTACTTCTGAATGTGAAGCCCATCTCATAGTGTTTAATGTACTCAGTGTTGGAGAAAACTAATTTTTTTTTGTCTCCTAGGAAGTATGTTTTGACAGTTCAGTTCTTAACTTTTGTCCTAATGGTTAGGCTTTCATTCATTCATTCATTCATTCATTCATGCGTGCATTCATTCATTCATTGTTTTAAATATATGGAAAAATAAAATATAAAATAAAAATTGTCACACTGAAGTTGAACAGAACAAATAGAAAGAAAAGAACCCGTTAGAAGGCACAAGAATCATGGAACCACTCATTTACACACTGAGAAATCTCATAAAACCACTCAACTGGAAGTCATGATAAGTGCAGAGGACCTGGTGCAGAATCCTCCAGTTCTTATGTATGCTCTTTCTGTCTCTTCGAGTTCATACGAACTTTTCTCATTTTAATTTAGAAGGCATTATTTTCTTGGAATCCTTCATCTCCCTCTGGCTCTTATATTCTTTTTTTTTTAATTAGGTATTTTCCTCATTTACATTTTCAATGCTATCCCAAAGGTCCCCCATACGCCCCCCCCAATCCCCTACCCACCCACTCCCCCTTTTTGGCCCTGGTGTTCCCTTGTACTGGGGCATATAAAGTTTGCAAGTCCAATGGGCCTCTCTTTGCAGTGATGGCCGACTAGGCCATCTTTTGATACATATGCAGCTAGAGACAAGAGCTCCGGGGTACTGGTTAGTTCATATTGTTGTTCCACCTATAGGGTTGCAGTTCCCTTTAGCTCCTTGGGTAATTTCTCTAGCTCCTCCATTGGGGGCCCTGTGATCCATCCAATAGCTGACTGTGATCATCCACTTCTGTGTTTGCTAGGCCCCGGCATAGTCTCACAAGAGAGAGCTATATCTGGGTCCTTTCAGCAAAATCTTGCTAGTGTATGCAATGGTGTCAGCATTTGGAAGCTGATTATGGAATGGATCCCTGCATATGGCAATCACTAGATGGTCCATCCTTTCGTCACAGCTCCAAATTTTGTCTCTGTAACTCCTTCCATGGGTGTTTTGTTCCCATTTCTAAGAAAGGGTAAAGTGTCCACACTTTGGTCTTCGTTCTTCTTGAATTTCATGCGTTTGGAAAGTTGTATCTTAGATTCTTTCTGCTCCTATTCTGTGGGGTTCCCTGAGCTGTGAGGAAAGAGACTTGATGGAGACATCCCATTTTTAGGATTGAGTGTTCAAAAGTCTCTCACTCTCTGGATAATGTCTGGATTAAATCTTTATATTTATTCCCATCTGAGGAAGCAGGAGGAATCTTTTCTGATGATAGCTGAACAAGGCATGATAGTGACTTGCCTTTTACTTTTAGTAGCAGTGAGGCTGTCTAAAGATAATAAAATTTATTACTTGTCTCAGCAGCTAGCCTGCTATTGTAGTGATGTTCTGTGTTGTCATCCTGCTTTCTGAATCCTTCTCACAACATAATATTTTCTTAAAATGTTTTGATACTTTTTTACGAGTGTGTAACTTGTATGCTTGTCTATCTGTGTACTATGTGCAAGCAGTGCCTTTGGAGGCCAGAAGAAGACATTAGATCTTCTGGAACAGACAGTTGTAAGCAACTATAAGATGCTGAGAACCAAGACTGTGTCCTTTTAAAAAGCAGGTCGTACTCTGAACCTCCAAGGCATCTCTCCAACAGCCCACCATGCCTTCAATTTGCTCCTCTTTCCTTTATTCTATGGTAGAAGCAAAAATCTTTATTTCTCTCTCTCCCTCTCCCCCTCCCCCTCCCTCCCTCCCTCTCTCTCTCTCTCTCTCTCTCTCCCTCTCTCTCTCTCTCTACATTTATTTCTCTCATATGTATGCATATATATGCATACAAATATACCCACAGAAGTGTATATATACTTCTCTAAATAATATTCTACATATATTTTACAAATCTTTATTTTAACTTTCACTCAGTGTAATATACTGATTTTTGTTTTTACTCTTCAACTTATGGGCGATTTATAAATGTGTTATTTCATGTCCAAATATTTGGGGGTTTTCTCCATATTCTTCTGTTATAGATTTCTCATTATGTTCCATAGTGTCCGGAAAGCCAACTTTGTAGGTTTTGATCATTTTAAAGACTTCATTCCTTTTAAAAGTATAAAGGTTTTTTTCCTGTTCTAGAAAGTCCATCTAACTCATTATCCTGTGTACATTTGAAATGAGATCCATTTAGCTATAGAGTAGCATGTTTTATATTGTTTTTCCAGACTTTCATGTCCATACTGATTTTCATCTGCTTGTTCAATTTTGCAGGAGTCCTACTAATGATTAAACACAATTAAGGAGGATGATTCCGTGCTTTTATTATATGAGCTCCTGTTTTATGTATATAAAAGCTCTGTCATTGGGGTCATAAACCTTTTATAATTTCTCCATGACAAATTTAAATATTTATTATGATGAAGTGGCCCTCTATCCTAGATAATATTCTTGGGTATTAAATCAGATATATCTGATTCCATTACTTTTGAGTCATGATTATGCAGCATATTTTTTTTCATCCTTGTACTGAAGTTGCTTGTATATTTGTATGTTTCTTATAAAAGAACATAAAGCTTTGTCTTATAATTCTCAATTTGAGAAAGTGTAACTTTAAATTAGATTGATTAGAAGACATGTGAGAAGGTTATTTGAGCTTATGAGATGGATCAACAGGTAGAGAAATGCTTGCTCCCAAGCCTAATGGTATTAATTTAATTCCCAGTACCTACATTACAGGAGAAAGTTGACTCCAGCTAGTTGTCCTCTGAAATATATATACATATATATATGTATATATACCCTGGCACATACCCCAACCCCACAGCCCCCTACACTGGTAACTAAGTAATGAAATGTAAAACATTTTACTAAAAGTTTATTCATAAGGATACATTTATGTGTGTGCTGACTGTCTACCTCATTTCTTTGTTCTACTTTTCCTTTCCCTTTGCTTTCTTTTAGATCATTTAAAAGGCTTTATTTACTTGTACCCACATGTACTAACTTTAAGTATTAAAGTATTATTAAGTATTAACTATAATTCATCATTTAGGACTTGCTTTAAGCAATTATTGTAATATTTGTAATTTATCATAGTCATTTCTACTGGTGTTTGGGCCATCAAAACTTGGGCTATTCCAGGTCTGATAAGTTATGCTCAGCCACCAATTCTCATTGGGCTAATTAAAGATATAAGTAATAATTAAGAGCAAAGAGAGGAGACTTATTCAATCAGGCAATGTTGGCAGAAGAAATAAATGAAGATGTGCGATAGGCCACCTCCACCCTAAGATCATCTTTGGGATCCTGACACAAGGTTTAGGTTAAATAAAGAGCAAGAGATATACATAACTTAGCACTCTTTGTCAAGATAGGGCCCTGACAATCATTCACTCAGCATTTTCTAGCTTCTTGTCTGCCTGCAAAGTGGTTTTCCAAGTTTTTAAAACTGTTTGAAATCTCTTTCCAAGGGACAATATCCTCCTTCATCTGGTAGTATCTCTTCATTGCATGGCTCCAGATCTGATTAAGGAAGCATAGTAATGAAGGAATTATAGATAACATGGATACAATAGATAGGATCAGATGGACTGGGATTTTTGATGGAGAAAATATAGCACCCCAGAACCTCAGTGTGTGTATTGTACAGTTGAACAAGGAGGTGGGAGCTATTGAAAACAGCTGCACAAAGTTGAGGAGTTATTATGTACAGAGAAACAAAGAGTCAGTGTTTATGTTACACAGATTGATCAAGGAGATATGTTTAGCTAATTTTGGTAGAATCTCTGTAGAGGAGCAGTCTTTAGACCATAAGCATCCAAGGAAGGGAGAAAAGCTGTGGTGGACATTCTCTGCACATGCTACCAACATCTACATATGGCCCAGAGGAAGACTGCTATCTCATTCATCCTCTCTGCAGGGGAGGTCTTCAATGACCATGGATCTATGGCTATGATTCTTCACATAGCTTTGCCAATATCTACTGCACACATTCTCTCAGGAGCTTACTCATTTAGGGCTACCTCTGCTCCCCACAATCAAGACATTCTTTTCCACTGTGAGATTACTGAAGAAACGTCAATCACTGGGGCTCTTTGTCCTAATAGCTTGGGATCTAAAGGGGAGATACAATATTTATCTTTAGAATATCTTCACTTTTGCCCTGACAAGACAACTTATTCCTTCTCTCTGTGTTGGTTTTTAGATCTCAATCTTGAGGCCTTCAGTGTGAAATTACCTGAAATATGCCTTTATCAAAACCAATAACTATTTTTATTGTAAGCTTTGAGACAGGGTCTTGGTGTGAAGCTAAGGTTGACTTTAAACCCAGAAACCTCTGCTTTAGCTTTTATAGGTAAAGACACTATGATGAGCACAACTTTATTTCACTCCTGAAAACTTCCTCTCTTACTTGTAAACAATATTCTCTGAGAATATTGCTGATTGAACAAGTGGATGGCTTGGGGTTCATGATGCTTCACTGCTGGGAGGAGATCTCACCTGTTGGAACATAGACCCAAAATATAATAGTAGGAGGGAAATCCCAATGCTTGTGAGAAAATAATAAGAAAATAAGACATGAGTCTTATGACCTCAGTTTCTTCAGAACATAGAATCACTCTTAGAAAGTGCTTTCCTGCTCCTTCCAGGTAACAGAAGTGCATTTACTTCAGCTATTGTTATTCATGGAGCAAAAGTGGGAAGAACACCCTGTTCCCTCAAGAAAAGATAATAATTTCTAGTGTTCTTTGCCAAGGCTTGAATTCTACCTTATTATACATAGAAGCTAATAAGTAAAATCATTATGTTACTGGTTCACTTAAGCTAGACCAAGACACAGAATATCTAGTTTAGAGGAAAATGGCTTATTACTCATAATACAGAAATCAAAATGAGGTTTGTGTGTTTGAGTCTGTTCTCTTGACCCTCCAAGGATCATATGAGCAACAAAGGGAAGAGGTCAGGGTATATGTGGGCAGTGGTTTTATACTATAGCAGAGGAATACTGAACTGGGTGGGGGTGCTTCTATTTACTTTTCTTAAGGCTTCTGTGAGCTGGGGATTTCACTCTTTAGCCTTGGATGATATGGAATTCACTATGTAGACTATGCTGGACTTAGACTTATAAAAATTCACCAGTGTCTGTTTCCAAAGTGCTAGGATTCCAAATGCAAGTACAAAATGCTTATCTGGAACCTGTAATTTCATAGCAAGCAACATGTATGATTGTTATTCTTGCCAGAAGAAGACAGTACACCATCCCGCAATACTGTTTGCTATTAATATATTTAAGAAAAAATGATATAAGGAACAATGTTTAGGAACTTAGGTTATCAGAGCCCAAAGAATCTGTGGAGGTAGGACAGAGTTAAGGAAGATTGTATTACTTGACATACAACCTAAGAACCCAGCATTTATAGTCTTCTTGATGCCATTACTGTTGCTCTCATGTAATTTACATGCTAAACTTTACAAAGAATTCACTTGGGTCTACTTTTATGCATATTCTGTAATCAACTTAGAAGATTTCTCTTCCCTGCCTCTGTTCAAAGCTTTTGCTTAATTGTGTGCATCCATGACGATTCCTCAGCTGTGTATTCCAGAGGTTCCCATGGAAGCTTCCTGGGGTTGATGTCTGTGCAGCTTTTTCCTGTCTTTCTGTAAACTATCTAAGCATCCAGACATGGACTGCCAGGTCTGCAATGTGGTTGAGTTTCTCCTCCTTTGCCTAGGAATTTCAGCAATGAGTCACACCAAACACAGAGATGACTTTAGTGTCTGAAATTTCACCCTCTAATATCTGTCTTGTTTCTTCATTGTTTCAGGAGATACGAAAAATCTACTTTCTCTTTCTCTCAGACTTGAAGCTCATTTATTTTTGAAAACGGTTTTAAAGTTTTTAAACAGTTTTATTTATGTACAATGTTTTAAAGGAAACTCTTCAGTTTAAAAACTTTTCATATTTATTGAACAGTAATTAATCACATTCTTTAATGACATTTAAACTGCTTTATCTGTCATATGTGACTTATTACTAATATTTTCTTTGATCTTATAATACAATTTGTCTATTTTCTTAGATTTTTTTAAAAAAGAACAATATTTTTGCTTATCTCATTCTATTTTATCTATTTTCTTTTGAGCAGGGAGAATGTACACTGACCTCCTTTTATCCTAAATTTTTTATAAATGTGTATATTATTTTAAATTAAAATAGAAGTCCATCATTTCTTCACTTCCCATACCTTTCTTCACCTTCTTAAAGTCACCTTCTACTCCTCAAATTCACAGCTTCCCTTTTTTATTTGTTAGTGTTATGTATATGTATAAATCGATAAATATAAAACTACATCCTGTTAAGTCTGCTATATAAGTATATATATGTATGTATGTATGTGTATATATATATATATATATATGTGTGTGTGTGTGTGTGTGTGTGTGTGTATACACACACACACACACACACACACACATATAGATATACTTTAGGACTCACCATTCGGAATTGGACAACCAGTTAAGAGGATCATTCTTTAATTTTGGTATAATTATTTCATTTATTTAAGGTCAACCCCTTTTTAACTGTATAGATATATTCTTCATCTCAATTTATTTTTTTATATTTTCTCTCTCAGCACCAAAGACTAATAGCCAATACTTAACCTAAAGTGGCTATGTGTCAGTATACTATCATTTTTATCTACATATTTTCTAATTTCAGATGCAATTACTTTCCTTCCTTTTGCTCATTATTTAGAAACAATGTTTTTAGTTCATACTTCTATGAGGCTTGATGTTTATACTTCTGAGTTTGTCCCTCTGGACAGGCTCTTTGCTCCTGCAGAATTAACTGTGTGATCTTTTCTTTTTTCATCAGTTTAGAGTTCATCTTTGTCATTTTCGTAGTTTAAGTGATTTTGCCCTGATGTTAAGAGTCGTGCTTCTGTTAACTCTTTCTTATTTATCATATCTTCTATTGTTCCTCAGTGCTTGCTTAATGTTAGCTCTGATGCTATAGTAGATGATAAATACTTATTTTAAACCTCTGCTCAGGTACTACATCATTATCAATGGGGAGTAAGAGAACTTATTTCTCCATATTCATTTTCCCTTTTATTAAAAATAGTTTTTCTTTCACATAGTATATCCTGGAGAAGTATTTCTAACCCAGAAACCCTGGTTTGTGACTCAGATACAGGCTTTCACCTTTAGTCAGTTGGGATAACAAACGATTTTCATCATTGTTCCTTCTCTGTTAGGACATTTTAGTCCCTATCCTCTTAAAGCCATGATCTAAGTATAAAAATAAGTGGATCATGGCAGCAGTATTAAATTCACATTGGACCCACCAGTGGGCCCTAAAATTTGTGTACCATGTTCACCCAGTTGTGGTGAAACCAGGAAGTCTGGGAGTTGACTAGAGAAGGTCACTATTGTGCAGTGGATTGCTTCTGAGATTTTCCTTTGTGGATTTTTTAGGCTATATATTAATGAAATGGAGGTACATTCTCAACCATTTTAAGAACCTGGTGACAATGTTTTTATAGGATCCTTCAATTTTTCACTCCTCACAACTGCTAACCCCTCAGTACTAGCTGTGCTTTGCTTTACTTAAACTTATTGCCTGTGAACTTGAGAAAATCCAGAAGGCCCCGTGAAAACTGTTCAGTAGCTTAAGAAGTAGTTTCTCTTGGTGTTTCTTAGACCATGCAGAAAATAACTATTTTATCTAATTAAAGCAACACCAGCTATTTGTGATCCTTAATTAACTTTTTTGTTGTGGTTCAGCAACAAAAAGTGGCAGGTTGTCCCTGAAATAACTTGGATGTTGCTTTCAAAATAATAGAATTCTTCAGAGCATGGAAGAGAAGTTATTTGTTCTCACAAACCATGGATTTTTCTTATGTTTTAGAGAATAGAAAGGCTATGAAACATTAAATGCATATTGACTTCCTATTTGCAAGGTTCACACGAGTTTTAGAGTAGAAAACAAGTAATAAAGTGTTAGCAGAAGGCTTTGCCAAAGACAGAGTGCTTGACAAAGCTTTTGTAAACCTATGACACTCCAACCAGAGAGAAAAAGTCAAGAGTGACCAGTAGAATACCAGAGACATGAAAGGAAATGGGGCGAGACAACCAGCCACCTTCCTGGTGAGAGCACAGGGGTCTGCCAGGGCCGAGAGGTTTCTGCCTCAGGCCCGGCAGCAGGAGCCTCCTTGGCTCCAGGACTCCGCAGAGGGCAGGCTGCATGGGTGAGGGTGTGGAATACAGAGGACAGCCATTTCAGGGACAGGCGAGAGTCAGAGAGCTTCTGAGGCGGCACCATCTTCAGCTCCAGACAACCTGCCACCTTCCTGGCCAAAGCAACACAGCTCCTGGGAAAGATCCTGTTTTGGGCCTTCATCTTCAGCCAGGAGGAGGTCCAAACACCAGATAACTGTGCACCTTCCCTGAAAGAGGAGAGCTTGCCTGCAGAGACTGCTCTGACCACTGAAACTCAGAGGAGAGAGCTAGTCTCCCACGTCTGCTGATAGAGGGTAACAAAATCAACAGAGGAACAATCTCTAAACAAAGACAACTATAACAACTAACTCCAGAGATTGCCAGATGGCGAAAGGTAAACTTAAGAATCCTACTAACAGAAACCAGGACCACTCACCATCATCAGAACCCAGAACGCACACTTCGCCCAGTCCAGGGCATCCTAACACACCTGAAAAGGTAGACCTGGATTTAAAAGCATATCTCATGATGATGGTTGAGGACATAAAGAAGGAATTTAATAACTCACTTAAAGAAATACAGGAGAACACTGCTAAAGAGTTACAAGTCCTTAAAGAAAAACAGGAAAACACAACCAAAAAAGTAGAAGTCCTTATAGAAAAACAGGAAAACACATCCAAACAGCTGATGGAAATGAACAAAGCCATACTAGACCTAAAAAGGGAAGTAGAAACAATGAAGAAAACCCAAAGTGAGGCAACGCTGGAGATAGAAACCCTAGGAAAGAAATCTGGAACCATAGATGCCAGCATCAGCAACAGAATACAAGAGATGGAAGAGAGAATCTCAGGTGCAGAAGATTCCATAGAGAACATCGGCACAAAAATCAAAGAAAATGGAAAATGCAAAAAGATCCTAACTCAAAACATCCAGGAAATCCAGGACACAATGAGAAGACCAAACCTACGCATAATAGGAGTGGATGAGAAAGAAGATTTTCAACTCAAAGGACCAGCAAACATCTTCAACAAAATTATTGAAGAAAACTTCCCAAATCTAAAGAAAGAGATGCCCTTGAACATTCAAGAAGCCTAGAGAACTCCAAATAGACTGGACCAGAAAAGCAATTCCTCCCGACACATAATAATCAGAACATCAAATGCACTAAATAAAGATAGAATACTAAAAGCAGTAAGGGAAAAAGGTCAAGTAACATATAAAGGCAAGCCTATCAGAATTACACCAGATTTTTCACCAGAGACTATGAAAGCCAGAAGAGCCTGGACAGATGTTATACAGACACTAAGAGAACACAAATTCCAGCCCAGGCTACTATACCCAGCCAAACTCTCAATTATCATAGATGGAGAAACCAAAGTATTCCACGACAAAACTAAATTCACCCATTATCTCTCCAGGAATCCAGCCCTTCAAAGGATAATAACAGAAAAAAAAAACAATACAAGGACGGGAACCACGCCCTAGAAAAAACAAGAAGATAATCCCTCAACAAAACTAAAAGAAGACAGCCACAAGAACAGAATGCCAACTTTAACAACAAAAATAACAGGAAGCAACAATTACTTTTCCTTAAAATCTCTTAATATCAATGGTCTCAACACCCCAATGAAAAGACATAGACTAACAAACTGGCTATACAAACAAGACCCAACATTTTGCTGCTTACAGGAAACTCATCTCAGAGAAAAAGATAGACACTACCTCAGAATGAAAGGCTGGAAAACAATTTTCCAAGCAAATGGTAGGAAGAAACAAGCTGGAGTAGCCATCCTAATATCTGATAAGATTGACTTCCAACCCAAAGTCATCAAAAAAGACAAGGAGGGGCACTTCATACTCATCAAAGTTAAAATCCTCGAAGAGGAACTCTCAATTCTGAATATCTATGCTCCAAATACAAGGGCAGCCGCATTCATTAAAGAAACTTTAGTAAAGCTCAAAGCACACTTTGCACCTCACACAATAATAGTGGGAGACTTCAACACACCACTTTCACCAATGGACAGATCATGGAAACAGAAACTAAACAGGGACACAGTGAAACTAACAGAAGTGATGAAACAAATGGATCTGACAGATATCTACAGAACATTTTATCCTAAAACAAAAGGATATACCTTCTTCTCAGCACCTCATGGTACCTTCTCTAAAATTGACCACATAATTGGTCACAAAACAAACCTCAACATATACAAAAATATTGAAATTGTCCCATGCATCCTATCAGACCACCATGGTCTAAGGCTGATCTTCAATAACAAAATAAATAATAGAAAGCCAACATTCACGTGGAAACTGAACAACACTCTTCTCAATGATACCTTGGTCAAGGAAGGAATAAAGAAAGAAATTAAGGACTTTTTGGAGTTTAATGAAAATGAAGCCACAACATACCCAAACTTATGGGACACAATGAAAGCATTCCTAAGAGGAAAACTCATAGCTATTAGTGCCTCCAAAAAGGAACTAGAGAGAGCACACATTAGCAGCTTGACAACACACCTAAAACGTCTAGAAGAAAAGGAAGCAAATTCATCCAAGAGGAGTAGAAGGCAGGAAATAATCAAACTCAGGGGTGAAATCAACCAAGTGGAAACAAAAAGAACTATTCAAAGAATTAACAAAATGAGGAGATGGTTCTTTGAGAAAATCAACAGGATAGATAAACCCTTAGCTAGACTCACTAGAGGGCACAGGGACAAAATCCTAATTAACAAAATCAGAACTGAAAAGGGAGACATAACAACAGATCCTGAAGAAATCCAAAACACCATCAGATCCTTCTACAAAAGGCTATACTCAACAAAACTGGAAAACCTGGACGATATGGACAAATTTCTGGACAGATACCAGGTACCAAAGTTGAATCAGGATCAACTTGACCATCTAAACATTCCCATATCCCTAAAGAAATAGAAGCAGTTATTAATAGTCTCCCAGCCAAAAAAGCCCAGGACCAGATGGGTTTAGTGCAGAGTTATATCAGACCTTCAAAGAAGATCTAATTCCATTTTTCACAAACTATTCCACAAGATAGAAGTAGAAGGTACTCTACCCAACTCATTTTATGAAGCCACTATTATTCTGATACCTAAACCACAAAAAGACCCAACAAAGATAGAGAACTTCAGACCCATTTCCCTTATGAATATCGATGCAAAAATCCTCAATAAAGTTCTTGCTAACCGAATCCAAGAACACATCAAAACAATCATCCATCCTGACCAAGTAGGTTTCATCCCAGGGATGCAGGGATGGTTCAATATATGGAAATCTATCAATGTAATCCAGTATATAAACAAACTCAAAGACAAAAACCACATGATCGTCTCCTTAGATGCTGAGAAAGCATTTGACAAAATCCAACATCCATTCATGATAAAAGTCTTGGAAAGATCAGGAATTCAAGGCCCATACCTAAACATGATAAAAGCAATCTACAGCAAACCAATAGCCAACATCAAAGTAAATGGTGAGAAGCTGGAAGCAATCCCACTAAAATCAGGGACAAGACAAGGCTGCCCACTCTCTTCCTACCTATTCAACATTGTACTTGAAGTCCTAGCCAGAGCAATTCGACAACAAAAGGAGATCAAGGGGATACAAATTGGAAAGGAAGAAGTCAAAATATCACTTTTTGCAGATGATATGATAGTATATATAAGTGGCCCTAAAAATTCCACCAGAGAACTCCTAAGCCTGATAAACAGCTTCGGTTAAGTAGCTGGATATAAAATAAACTCAAAAAGTCAATGGCCTTTCTCTACACAAAGAATAAACAGGCTGAAAAAGAAATTAGGGAAACAACACCCTTCTCAATAGTCACAAATAATATAAAATATCTTGGCATGACTCTAACTAAGGACGTGAAAGATCTGTATGATAAGAATTTCAAGTCTCTAAAGAAAGAAATTAAAGAAGATCTCAGAAGATGGAAAGATCTCCAATGCTCATGGATTGGCAGGATCAACATTGTAAAAATGGCCATCTTGCCAAAAGCAATCTACAGATTCAATGCAATCCCCATCAAAATTCCAACTCAATTCTTCAACGAATTAGAAAGGGCAATCTGCAGACTCATCTGGAATAACAAAAAACCGAGGATAGCAAAAACTCTTCTCAAGGATAAAAGAACCTCTGGTGGAATTACCATGCCGGACCTAAAACTGTACTACAGAGCAATTGTGATCAAAACTGCATGGTACTGGTATAGTGGCAGACAAGTAGACCAATGGAACAGAATTGAAGACCCAGAGATGAATCCACACACCTATGGTCACTTGATCTTTGACAAGGGAGCTAAAACCATCCAGTGGAAAAAAGACAGCATTTTCAACAAATGGTGCTGGCACAACTGGCGGTTATCATGTAGAAGAATGCGAATTGATCCATTTCTATCTCCTTGTACTAAGGTCAAATCTAAGTGGATTAAGGAACTCTACATAAAACCAGAGACACTGAAACTTATAGAGGAGAAAGTAGGGAAAAGCCTTGAAGATATGGGTACAGGGGAAAAATTCCTGAATAGAACAGCAATGGCTTGTGCTATAAGATCAAGAATCGATAAATGGGACCTTATAAAATTGCAAAGCTTCTGCAAAGCAAAAGACACCCTCAATAAGACAAAAAGGCCACCAAGAGATTGGGAAAGGATCTTTACCTATCCCAAATCAGATAGGGGACTAATAGCCAATATATATAAAGAACTCAAAAAGGTAGACTCCAGAAAATCAAATAACCCCATTAAAAAATGGGGCTCAGAGCTAAACAAAGAATTCTCACCTAAAAAATACCGAATGGCAGAGAAGCACCTGAAAAAATGTTCAACATCCTTAATTATCAGGGAAATGCAAACCAAAACAACACTGAGATTCTATTTCACTCCAGTCAGAATGGCTAAGATCAAAAACTCAGGTGACAGCAGATGCTGGCGAGGATGTGGAGAAAGGGGAACACTCCTCTATTGTTGGTGGGATTGCAAGCTTGTACAACCACTCTGGAAATCAGTCTGGCGGTTCCTCAGAAAATTGGACATAGTACTACCGGAGGATCCAGCAATACCTCTCCTGGGCATATATCCAGAAGATGTCCCAATTGGTAAGAAGGACACATGCTCCACTATGCTCATAGCAGCCTTATTTATAATAGCCAGAAGCTGGAAAGAACCCAGATGCCCCTCAACAGAGGAATGGATACAGAAAATGTGGTACATTTACACAATGGAATACTACTTAGCTATTAAAAAAATGAATTTATGAAATTCCTAGGCAAATGGATGGACCTTGAGGGTATCATCCTGAGTGAAGTAACCCAATCACAAAGGAACTCACAAAATATGCACTCACTGATAAGTGGATATTAGCCCAGAAACTTAGGATACCCAAGATATAAGATACAACTTGCCAAACGCATGAAATTCAAGAAGAACGAAGACCAAAGTGTGGACACTCTACCCTTTCTTAGAAATGGGAACAAAACACCCATAGAAGGAGTTACAGAGACAAAATTTGGAGCTGTGACAAAAGGATGGACCATCTAGTGATTGCCATATGCAGGGATCTATCCCATAATCAGCTTCCAAATGCTGACACCATTGCATACACTAGCAAGATTTTGCTGAAAGGACCATGATATAGCTGTCTCTTGTGAGACTATGCTGGGGCCTAGCAAACACAGAAGTGGATGATCACAGTCAGCTATTGGATGGGTCACACGGCCCCTTATGGAGGAGCTAGAGAAATTACCCAAGGAGCTAAAGGGAACTGCAACCCTATAGGTGGAACAACAATATGAACCTGGGAGCTCTTGTCTTTAGCTGCATATGTATCAAAATATGGCCTAGTCGGTCATCACTGCAAAGAGAGGCCCTTTGGACTTGCAAACTTTATATGCCCCAGTACAGGGGAACACCAGGGCCAAAAAGGGGGAGTGGGTGGGTAGGGGATTGGGTGGGGTGGGTATGGGGGACCTTTGGGATAGCATTGAAAATGTAAACGAGGAAAATACCTAATTAAAAAAAACAAAAAGAAAGGAAATGGGGCAACATGGCTAGGTTTAAGCCTTTAAGACATAATAAGGGGATTGGGGACAGAGATATTAATGGGTGGTCAGCCAAAATTAAAGATTCTTATGGAAATATACTATTTTGTAATCTAATTAAAACACATACATACACATATATACATACGCATATTAAAAGGAGTTTGAGCATAAATACATTGCATTGGTAGACAATGTTGTTCCCAGGAACATTGGTTATTAAATAAATGTCTCAACACTGTTATTGAATTTTTGTTTAGAGTGTCTTTAGAATTATTTATACTTAACACTGAGACCACTCACGAGTCTCTGGGCTAATCACTAACATCCACAATAAGAAGTTTCTCTAACCAAGGTTGGGAGTAACACAAATCGATGGTTATAAACAAAAATATTTAGAATACAGTTCAACATCATGACCAATTAGCAATATATCATCAGTTAGTAGGTCCCTCAGGCCACTGCCTGCACTACCTGTTGGCTTTTAGCCAGGTTATAGTACCAGTCATCAAGTCCCTCCTGTGAAGGGAACCTTATATCTAAACAGAAAATGGTTGGTTACCTCATATCTGTCTTGCCACTATTTCACTAGTGGGTGCAATTTGCCAGCAGGTTGATATTGCAGCATGTAGAGTCCAGTGCTATGCAAGATCATTGATAGCTTTTTCTTTCTGAACAACCTAAATGGGATATTCTCCCAGTAAGTATATTAGTCAGCAGGGAGAAGGTTTAGAGCAAGAGATTGGTTTCTCTATGTACTGCGTGCAAATTTAGTAGTTGTTTGCACAATAGAGTCTTACTACCTGGTTATGGAGGGTCACTAAGAGCAATAGCTACAACCCTGTGTCACTTTGGGTGCCTCTAGAAAAGTGGTTCGCAACCTTTCTAATGCTGTAACTCTTTAATACAGTTTCTCATGTTGTGGTGACTCCCAAACATAAAATTATTTTGCTTCTACTCCATAACTGTAATTTTCCTACATGATGAATTACCATCACAACAGGTGATGACCCATATGTTGAAACTACTGTTCTAGAGCACTCAAAGCTCAAGAAACAGAAGATATAGCTGAAAAAAAATGTATGAACTGACAGATGGGTAGTTCTTTTAAATGCTTTCCTCAGTATGTGTCATGGCTATTCATGAATTTTGTGGTTACCTACATAAGATCCCGTACAAAATTGATCTGTTAAAAATTCTAGCATAGAGAGAGGAGGTGCTTTCAAGGCCTTACCCTTACTGAAGGTACTATTGGCAGCTAATGGGTACTGATAGTTACTTCACCTTGGGAACAACATGGCTGCTGACAAGTTGTTCATGACCAAGTGGATGGGATCCACCCATGCACAAATGGACAATAATAACTGAAAGTATGATTATTAGTAGTAATAACAACAAATAAATAATAGAAGAACATTAAGCTGAGAGGAAGAAAGGATAGGGTCACTAGAAGAGTTGGAGAGAGATAGTTGTGGATAGATATGACCAAATATATTACATAAATATTTTAAGAGTAAAAGGAAACAAATATATTATTTGAAAAATTTCTGTATTTTTATAAGAAGTTATTTTTTATTATAGCATTTAGTGCAGTACTTCCAATGCTTTCTTTCACAAGATATTTATCAAGCATTCTCCATGTGTTAGAATTCAAGGGACCTAAGATCTCACTTGTTAAATATACATACAGACAATTAACATGCAGTCACCTAGTGCTGAAGCAGAAGGGAATGAGTGACTCCAAACTTCATTTGTGGTGAGCTTTTGTCCTGCTGAAGGAAGCAAAGGGTGGGTGTGACTAAGAATGGGATGGCTTGTTCTAACAGGGAGAGACTTTTTCTTTAGTACTTTATAAAATCCTATTCATTCTGCAAAAAAATAATATTCCAGGCAGAGAGAAGCAGAGATATAAGTCTGCACACTATATTCAGAGAACAGTAAGACATGGTGTCTGAAATCAATGCCAGAAATTTCTAGGACAAGGTGATAATGTCTAATGTTCAGGACTTTAAGATAGATGAGGACTCAGTTTATGACCTGCCAGGGAACAGCTACAGTTAAATGATAATGGACAAGACCAGGCTGTGAGGCAAGGCTAAAATGAACTAAGATTCACTATAGACATGTTATAGGAAAGAGCCTGAGGAAATGGAGCAGTAGACTTAAAATGAAGAAATTGATTCATAATTGTATCTGAAGTTTATTTTCAGACCTATTACATAATACATGATTTTCAGATATATAGCACACAAAGAACAAACATATAATCAGATGGGTTATTTGGGAGCATTGTATAAAAGAAGCATGCCAGCCTACTGACTTACAGCAAAGGCAAGAGAGCTATGCAATGAATTATGCTATTCATTTCATTTATCATTTATACACAACATTGATTGAAAGACTTTCATAAGAAATTCTGTAAAAATGAAGATCTGGGGTTTGTATAACGAAAGGCAGCATTTTAACACAAGATTCTCTCTTTCTCTCTCTCTCTCTCTCTCTCTCTCTCTCTCTCTCTCTCTCTCTTTCTGACCTGTCTCCATGGTTAACTTACCTTTTTGCAAAGACAAATACGGGAGTTAAAGATATATCTTTGACTTTCTAATGGAAATTTTAGATTATATACTAGGATTGAAGAGAAGACAGGAGGTCCAGCAAAAGTGCTGCTGCTTAAATTGCATGTTGTGGAGGAGTGCTTGGGGAGCTTTGAGATGGCCAGAAATAGAACTGTTCTTCAAACTTTCTAGGCAGACCAGGTGCCACCCAATATAGGGACTAGGTTTCTGTGTGCACAGCTGGCTGTGGGTGGAACAGCTATATCCACCCAAACTGGGAATTGAAAACCAGTTTCGTTGAAATTGTCTCTTTGAATTTATTTTTTTCTCCCTGAACCCACTAGTTACTATCAGTGCTATCTTTCTTTGTTGTTTTTGTTGTTGTTGCTGCTGTTTTGTTGTTTTGTTTTGTTTAAGTTTAGTTTAGTATTTGGTTGATTGCTTTTGTTTCTGTTTTTTTGCTGTTGATAATGATGGTTGGGTTGATTTGTTTTTTTGTTGTTGTTTGATTCCATTTCTAGTCCTTTGTCATTTCTTTTAACTAGATCCATCTGAACACTTAAGAGAATTTTTACTTTGTGGAATACATTCTCTTAACTCAAAGTGGGCACATTCTTTCTTTAAGAAAAGAACAGAAATGACCAAAAAGTTTGTCTTCACAATATTTTCATATATAAAGGTAAGCTATGCCATTAACCACATGAATTAACACTGGACCCAAACTTCCTGGCACCTTAGAAGGTAAAGATGACCTTGAAGCAGCACGGAGGGAAGAGGGAAGTTTCTGAGTGTAGAGGTGTTGGGAGTGTGGTTCTTATTCTCATGTGATTTTGATCTCTTGACAGAAACATAGTTTGCATGCCACTCACTGCTATGAGGTAATTGTTTCCATAAGTACAATCCAAAATATTTTCATTCAAAAATGCCATGTAGTAAATGATGGTTTATTTTTAGAGTTCTGCTTCAAATGAATGTTTACCATTTATTTTGTGGCAAGACATTTCAGAATGGTTGTTAAACTTAAAGGATACACATTTTTAATTATAAAAGATACATATTTTAAACTTGGTAAATATTTTCATCTGTTCATGAATTATTAGATGTGATCTTGGTCTCTTTTAAAAGTAAATATGAGATTTACTCATCACTTATATCTTATTCCTCAACAGAGCTTCATGACACATGTGGAAAGTGCATGCTGGAGTCACCATTGGAAAGGATTCAATATATAGTAGGATGCAATTCTTTAAAATGGGGAAATAGGGAAAAGGGGACCTGGAGACTCTTGGGGGTAGCAACACATATGGAAAGGAGAGAGATAAATGCTACTTACAATGTTTTAAAAAACCAGAGGAATTACATTGTTTTATGTTTACTCAAAATTGCATATTATGTATCAGTGTATATATGTGCATATTCAATACACATACATATAGGAGTGAGAGTGTGTGTGTGTATGTTTATATCTTGAAACTTGAGGTTACAATGTTTCTATTCCTTATCTAACAAAACTCCCATTGCCAGGCATGGGAAACTTCCTTTTGAGTTGTTGGTCAGGGGAATCCAAGAGTCCCACCCAAAACAATTTAAGTTATTGCCACTGCTGTTTGTTGCCATCTACAAAAAGAATGTAAAACGTTATTGCTAATTCAGACTGGGCCAATATATATCTGACCAGACAACCTACTCTCTGAGGACTAGCTCTCATAGTACTAGAAGGAGCAATACAAGCTGCCAATAGTCCTATCCAGCTGTAACATCTATAAAGCAGGTTACCAGGTTGACAGTAAAAAATTTCCCAAAGTGTAATAGTACCTTATGTACTGTAAACTTATCCAATATGGAACTTAGAAGCTAACTTACATCCACCATTTTCCTAAACCAGTATAATACCCAACTACATTACATATATATATATATATATATATATATATATATATATATATATATATATTTAGTACACAGATCATCCCTCACCAAAAAAGCTTCTTTGTGCATCAGATAGACACTATTACAGATATCCACAACTGGCCAAAATTCAGGAGATAACTGACTATAGGAAGCCCAGATCCAGTGAATACACTTACAACACAAACCACACACTTAAGGCTCAGGGAATATTTCCAAAAAGGGTGGGAAGAGCCAGGGGACCAAGATGTTTGCTGCGGGGTTTTGAGTCCCAGAGAGAAAGAGAAAGAGAAAGAGAAAGAGAAAGAGAGAGAGAGAGAGAGAGAGAGAGAGAGAGAGAGAGAGAGAGAGAGAGAGCAAGCGAGCATGGATAGGAGGCAGTGGATCTGGATCTTGAAGGAGTTGGTGTTAATTGTGATGAAAGCTTTGCATTGAACTTTTAAAAATCAGTAATATATGTCATTTCAAAGATGCATCATACAAGATCTCTAATATTGTAATTTTGAGTCCCAAATAGTGGAAGTATCCAATACATCTGTGTAAAGTATTCTTTAAAAGTTAATATTATTCTATGAAAATACAATCCATGGGAATTTGGCAAGAAAGTACCATTTGTTTGGTTTCTATCTCCAGTGGTTTTAACATTTTTTTACTCATATATTATCTCTCATCTAGCTACCTACTTATCTATCTATCTATCTATCTATCTATCTATCTATCTATCTATCTATCTATCTATCTGTCTCTGTGTGTTTGTGTATGTGTGTGTGCATGTGTGTATCACATACAAGTATTCCACAGCATTTGTGTAGAAATCAGAGAACAACTTTGGGTAGGTGTCTTGTGTAGGTTACAGGGATTGAACTTGGTTTGTTAGATTGGCAGCAAATATTCTTAACTACTGAACCATCTTACTGAGCATCTGGTGCTTTTGAGAGAGATTCACATTCTCTTCTCTCAATGGTGAAGATAGATAGCTAAATCTAATACACTTTAAGCAAATTTATTCAAATCCTAGTTTACTTACTTCTCTGGGATGAAAGCACTTTGGCCTTCTGTCTTCAGTACCCTATTGCCTCAGTCTTCTCTTCATCCAAGTTGAGCTTCCCCAGGGAACTACCGAAAGATGGAGTACTTCTTCTCCCTTCATCTTACTTAAACTAAAAAGAGTATACATTCTGTGACAACATCAACTGCTGTTATTAAACACAGAGTGCAAAGCCTGCTACATGAAATTGGAGCTGCAGAGCTTAAAGGACATAAGTGAAATACAGACTAGGCCCTGAGTACTTCCTTGCTTCCCCATAGCTACTTTAAGTCTCAGCACATAGGTAGACTCATAGGAATTTAAAGAAGGCATACATTTTCTTTGGAGGTTCCAAAGGCTACAGTGCATTATGTAAACTGATATGACTCTCCTATAATACTGAACAGCTCTCTTTTTTTTTACTCTTTCTTCCCCTAAAGGAAGGAAGAACAATCTTCCCCTTGTCAATAGTACCTTCCCTTCCAAGAGTACTGAAGACAAGAACTGTGCTAAGTGCCTTCAGGCTAAAGATAGTGCAGTCACCTTCCTACATTCCCTCAATAGACAAATACGTAGTTTTCTTGTCCAAGAATATGATTTTCTTCAATTGTTTTTGCTTTATATACCCGATCTTGGATTTCATTTAAAAGGAAGGAAAGACTTGACATATTTTTCACCAGTAGTCTTAACATGTCAATTTAAATGGACCTTAGAGAGCCAGGATATTTATTATACGTACTTGGGAGGAGCAATAATGCTGGTAGGTTTTCAGGAGCTCACAGGAAGAGAACCTCCACACTTCCACACACAGTCTAAACCCTGTGAGTAAATGATACAGGCAAATGGGCTGCAGAGATAGAAGAATAGTCTTCTTTAAAAGCCCCCAAAGCAGAGTGTATAAAATATAATCTGTAAGTAAGTTTTCTCTTATAAATTATATGAGAATATGCTGGTGCAAACTACAGTCTTAAATATAAATTATGGAACACATTGGCCAGGCTCACACTACTAATTAAAAGTTATTTTCAATCAGTGAAAATGATGGCAAATCATCCTTTTCCCTACATGTGAAGCACCATGTTTTCTATGATTCCTTTGGTAAAAAATGGTATCATAGATGTTCTCCAGAGGTTATTAGAATATCTGAGATGAACATGAATCCAAAATTAAAAACAATTATACTAATAACCAGGAGAGTATATACGCAAATACTACAGAAAGTGAAATCTTTGGAAATTTTAGTAAGTTTTCTTGCATTGCCAAAAAGACTTTAGATACTTTTGGTTTATTCACATACAGAAAATTATTACTTTGTCTTGTCTTCCTTTTATGTTGTGTGTGCTCCTATGTGCCCTCACTCTCCATTATAAGGCACTGCTTTGCTATCTTCCTGGGTGTTTAGATTCCTTGCTCCTCGATGATCTAATAAGGGCTGTGCCATAGGAGTGGGCTCATTTGAGTCATTTTATCTAATTAGTGATAAGAACTTCCAAATGTGCTATTATCAATGTTGGGTGCTTGAGATTATATTTGTTTATCTACTTGGTTCAGTGTGCTCAGAATATATAGTAGCAACATCATGAAGCTCTTCTAAAGCTACAATTGCGTAGGTTACATGAAGTAAGGCTCAGCAGACGTTCTTCACGGAGATCTGAAAGCTGCTGCCCTTATACCAATTGCTCCTTTTCTTGTACTTGCAGATCCACAGCTGGGTCTCCTCGTGAAAAGAGAGCACATAATAATTGCACTAAATGTGCATTACATTACTTTGCAAAGTGATAGTGGTATCCATTATCAATCCTGTGTTTGAAAAGTTTAATCAGCTATTCAAATTTTCATCAGGATACCAGTCAACATGTGAGTTCCCAGCCAAAAGCATTCTATTTATCACATAAATATTCATTAATTAAGGAGAGCAGAGGCCCCTACTCTTTCTTTGAATTCTAGAGGTACACACAAAAACCTCTGGAACAATAAATAAAAAACGTGAAAATTATAAATTTATGCATATATGTATATATGGATATGTGGAATTTTGATATATTATTTAGTTGGCAACTATATTAGTTTCAAATAGTATGTCACTTCACTGAGATTTAGTATTTATATTCCTCAGGAAATCAAGTTGAAGGAACTGGAATTAGAGAGTCAAAAAATGCTAATAAATTGTTTTATAGAACAGCAAAGTTAATAAATGCAGAAAAATAACTTGCTGATTGATTGGTGAAATTTTATTTTGTTCCTTAAGCATTAAATCTTCAGCACACCAGCTCACTTAAACCAAAATGAAACTAAGTGGACTATCTGAGATTACACTTGAGTTACAATGGATAGATCTATATTGGTTAGCTTTGTGAAAGACATGATGCCTTTTGTATCTTCTGTGCTCCAGTGGGGGCCTTAAGGGAAAAGTGACTTCTAGTCTCTGTCACAGCAGGTGCCCTACTTGTACAGCCCAGGGATCACAGCAAGTACTGACAGGAAAAGTAGGAGGGAGGGAAGAGGTAACATAAGCCACTTCAGTCTCTGCTCAAGCTAATTGTTCTTAGATAAGTGGATAGAAGTTTTAAAACCTTTCCCTGGAATAACATACCACTCTAAGGTAAAGGACAGGAATGGTCAACATAGAGATCTATGGAAACCAGGACTAAATATGCCTGTAGGAAGGAGGGAGGAAACATGTTTGGATAATGTGAAAGCAAGTCTGTAATACAGACGATGTTAGATTTTTGTATTCATTATTTAACTTTGAATACCCAGCAATTACTCCAACAAACATAACTCATAAAGGTAACAAAACAGAAAATAATTTAGTCAAATCTACCATTCTCCTTATAAGATACAGCTTAAACCACAAATGTGTATTCTCAGGAAGTTATGTAGTTCTATATATTCCATCTGAAAATGACTTTTCTGCTTTGTTTGTTTGTTTGTTTGTTTTATGTCACTGAACTTGGTCTTATATGAAATGGCATATAGAACATAGTTGATGGACATCAGCTATTTATGAATGAGAGGCTGAAGGAGTAAAGGCACAAAAGAGAAAGAGCGAATGCATGAGAAGGCAAAGAAATACAAGATAAATTGGCAGAGCACGTGCCTGGTATGTTCAAGGTCCTGGGCTTAATGCCCAATACTGACACACACACACACACATACACACACACACACAAAAGGCTTGGTTCTAAAGTGTGAAGTGTTGTTTTTGTGAATATTGCTACCCAAGCATAAGTTCCCAAGCAAGTACTGTTACCTCGCTTGTTTTTCTACTACCTCATTTAAATGTAAAAACTACAAGTTAGGCTACTTAGGGATCACCTAAAATTCTCCAGCATACTAATGGAAAGACATGTGTCAGCAGATCTACCTTAACGCCTAGAGAGAGACTCTTGTATAACACACCAGGGAGTCTTAGATGTGCATCTTCTCTTCCATTTTGCTTTTTGTTGTCCCTCTTCAGTTGATAAAGTTACTCTCACCATCGTTCTCTGGGAAGTGGAGATGGGTAGAACAGTCTCAGCAGTGAGTAGTACCCTTGGTACACACATTTCAATCACTAATACCACCTTGTGAAAAATTATGATGGGTGAGTCTGTGTGTGTGTGTGTGTGTGTGTGTGTGTGTGTGTGCGCGTGCGCATGTTAACAGGATTCAGAAGTAACAAATATCAGCAATTGAAACTTGAAAGTAAGGTATCTCTAAGTTCATATCACAAAGCTGAATGGAACATAGATCACTACTTTTTTTGCTCTCTGTGTGTATATGCGCTTTCTGCGTGGGTGTGTGTGCACCAGCCTCCACCAGCATAAAGGAAAAGAAGATAGAAGATGGAATCCTGAGGCAGAAAATCACCAATCCTTTCATAAACATAAACTCTCTTTTAAGCAGCTTTTTCAGTACCACAATAGTGCCAATTAGTTTACAAAGCATCTCTCTGCTTGTATGGGAAAAGATTAACTTAGAAATCTAGTTTGTTCACTTGGGCAATGAGAAGTTTTGTCTATTCACAGAATCTTTAATCTTTCTGCCTCTCTGTACTTCAGGATAATGGCTGTGCTGCTAAAATCTTCCCTGATTTTGAGGCTCATTTCCTTTTTCTTCCTTCCATTCATTTGGGTTTAATCATACACTTTTAAAGCCTCTTAAAAATTTTCTCCTTTCAATGTATTTAACCACTTTTTCTATAAGTATCTGAAGGATGATTTTTGAAAATTCTGCTCATTTAAATACTTTTAAGTTAATCACACTGCTCTGTGCTCTCATCTGTCTCCCCCACTTTCATAATATTGAGAATGTGACACACCCTTGGCAGGAATTTAAAGTATATGGTTGTTCTGAGCAACGGTTTATTTGATATTTGGAAACTCAATGCGGTAATACTTGGCTTCCAAGGTAGATAAGTTTACCTCTTTCCTTTAGAATGGGTAGCCAGACGTTTTGTATTTCCGAAGTCTATGCTTTTCCACTCTCCCAGTCTGTCTTATAACATCCCCATTTTCTATAAATCTACACTAATACTTATCAGAAATTAATGGCAACAGGCTTGAAAATTCTGCTATCAGACTTCTAGGGAAAGAGGATTCATGAACATAGAGATGCATTTGAACTGTACCCTGAGAGCATATTCTCAATGGCAAGTAAATGAAGGAAATTGTATTAACTATAGGCATTCAGAGAATGAAACAGAGGCCATTCAGGAGAACCACAGTGTAAAGTAGTGGCATCACCTCTGTGTCTAGAAATGCAGCTGTTTGTGACAGTGGCCAGTGTACCAACAAAGGACCTTCAGATGACTTCAGAAATCTGAAATTACACTGGGATTTTTATTTGTTGTTATTATTTCTCTAGGTGGTAAGATATTCAGTCATGTTTATGATTGATCCTCCTGACTCCAGACTGGAGAGACTGCTACTGAAGGCCTTCAGCCAATCTGTTTTCAGAGTGTTTGCTTTCTTTCTTCTTAAGCATCCTTTACTTGTTTGAATCCATGTTTGTGAGTATGAGATTTAATTCTTGGCTTATGCCTCAAATCCTGCTGAGTAAACTTCTGTGGGTCTTACATGAATATGTTCTCCTCTATATTACCTTGCTTATCCCTCAATTCTCAGAGAATAACTTTCTATCCCTGAACCAAGTTCTCAAAGGTAGTTCTTTAAGACCCACTGCCATATTTCTAAAGATGGCACTTTATGTTATAGCTAACCTACTACCGTGATAGAAAGTCTAAATTTAATACTGATAAAATACAGAGTTCTTTATAGTTGTGAGTTCGTCCCTCTTATCATTTCCTCTTGTTAACCCATCTCCAAATTGTTATCTACCTCTGTCCTCTGAATCTCATGCTTTAGCCTCCTCATTTTTTCTCTCTTTGCCATTGTTTTAAACCTTCTAGTTCAAAATACTTATCTATGCTGAGATTTAATTGTATAGGGTCTTGTATTTTCTTTTATCTATTAAACTTGATATATTAACTTTTTAAATTGTATGTATATAAGTGTAAACATGACACTGTGGCTGTGTACATGTCAGAGAAAAATTGCAGTGGTCAGTTTTATTTATTTATTTTCAAGACAGGGTTTCTCTGTATAGCCCCAGCTGTCCTGGAACTCACTTTGTAGACCAGGCTGGCCTCAAACTCAGAAATCGGCCTGCCTCTGCCTCCCAAATGCTGGGATTAAAGGTGTGTCCCTCCACCTCCCGGCTTAGTGGTCAGTTTTTACCTGTTACCCTGCTGAGATAGGATCTCTTTTGATTCTGCCAATGTACAATGTGTCCCACTTAGCTGGCAGGCATGCTGGAGGCAGTCTCCTGTTTCTCCCTCACATTTTGCCATAGGAGTACAACATACCACCATCTTGATTTTAGATGGGTTCTGGGGATTAGACTTAGGCCATGAAGCTTAAAAGGCAAAAGGTTTTACACAATGAGCCATCCTTAAACCCCATTAAGATCTTTAAACTCACATGACATAATACTTACATAGTTATAGGTTATTAGAAAATACTGAACCATCTTTAACAAAAGACAGAGAAAGGATCTGGGAAGATTGCTTAGTGGTTACAGTACTTGCTGTGCAACCAAGAATATCTGAGTTTGCAAACTTACAACCCATAATGCAGGGCAGGCATGAACGTTTGATTACAATTCTAGTGTTGGAAAGCAGAGATTCCCAGAACTGCTAGGGAGACTAGTTGTATAGGTCAGCTCTGTGATTCATTAAAAGACGTAGCCTGAAAGAATAAGGTGGAAGAGTCTGGAAAATATTTATCTATGTTAAATTTGTGGTCTCTCATATACACATATACACTACACTCATAACACATGCACCACACACACACACATGGGGGAGGGGAGAGAGAGAGAGAGAGAGAGAGAGAGAGAGAGAGAGAGAGAGAGAGAGAGAGAGAGAGAGAGAAAGAGAAAGAGAGAGAGAAAGAGAATAAAAAGTCAAAAGAAGAGGAATGAATTTTAACAATTTAGATGGTTAGGCACTAACCTGTTTTGGAAATAAAAATTATTTACTTAAAATAATAAATACCTACATTTTAGATTAGTTTGGATTGGAATAAAACTATAATTAGAAACTTTACTCTTTAAATTTCAAAATGTCTTCACACACATCAGCAATATTGATATCCTTACAATCACTATTTAAGCTTTTTGAAGTTATTCTCTTATCAATGGTTCAAACTTGGATGGATATATTATGGGATCCCAATCTTCACGGTGTTGACATTGATGGGTTATGCACTATTTTTGCCATCATATATATAATAATATTTCAGGATAGTACATGGAGCCACCATGCTTGGAATCCAAATTAAACCTTGTTTCCTCAAATAGCATTCTTAGTAACCTGTAATTGTTATACCAGTACATTTCTACAGTTCTGTAAAGTAACACAAAAATCTACCTCATTTGGCAGTTTTAATATACCTAAATTTTTTTGTAATCTAAAATGTGAAGATTTAAATATCAAATTACTGAACACAATATTTTCATTTTATAAAATATGATTAACTGTACATCCTGACTTTTAATTTAAGGTGGATTTAGTTTGTAATTTTAAAAGTACTTTTATGACTAGAAGCCATTTTTAGTTGTAATTAAAATTATATTAAGTGAATCTTGGAAAATGTAACACCATAAACTGTTATAGTGGTGCTAATCTGATAAATCCCCAAAGCAATGAATGTCATTAGCACTTTAGACAAATGGAAAACAAACAGAAGGGAAGGCAGAGGAACAAACCTGATTCTAGCCTTAATGTTTAAAAAGATCATCAGGAATGCTGACTGTGCTAATTTGAATAAGAATGGCCTGCTTAGGCTCTCATATTTGAAAGTTTAGTCATGAAGGAGTAGCACTATTTAAAAGGATTAGAGGAGTTAGGAGGAAGTTTGTCTTTGATGGTAGGCCTTGTGGTATCAAAAGCCCATGACAAGTCCAATGTCTCCTTCTTCCAGTGACTCCTTCTTGGCCTATGGTTCAAAATGTAACTCTTTTTTTTTTTTAAATTAGATATTTTCTTTATTTACATTTCAAATGTTATTCCATTTCCTAGTTTCCCATCCAAAAATCCCCTATTCCCACCCCCACTCCTGCTCCCCAATTCACCCACTCCCATTCGAGGTCCTGGTATTCCCCTATACTGGGGCATAGAGACTTCACAGGACCAAGGGCCTCTCCTCCCATTGATGACCGACTAGGCTATCCACTGCTACATATGTAGCTAGAGCCACAAGTTCCACCATGTGTTTTCTTTGATTGGTGGTATAGTTCCAAGGAGCTCTGGGGGTACTGGTTAGTTCATATTGAAGTTCCTCCTATGGGACTTCAGATGCCTTCATCTCCCAGGGTATTTCTCTAGCTCCATCACTGGGGACCTTGTGCTTGTCCAATGGATGATTGTGAGCATCCACTTCTGTATTTGCCAGGCACTGGCAGAGCTTCACAGGAGACAGCTATATCAGGCTCCTGTCAGCAGGCTCTTGTTGGCATCTGCCTAGTGTCTGGGTGTGTTGGGTTTTTATGGAATGGATTCCCCAAGTGAGGCAGTCTCTGAACAGTCATTCCTTCAGGCTCTGCTACAACCTTTGTCTCTGTAACTCCTTCCATGGGTATTTTGCCCCCCCTTCTAAAATAGATTCTGAGCTTCTGGGCTAATAGCCACTTATCAGTGAGTACATATCATGTGTATTCTTTTGTGATTGGGTTACCTCACTCAAGATGATATCCTCCAGATCCATCTATTTGTCTAAGAATTTTATAAATTCATTATTTTTAATAGCTGTGAAGTACTCCATTGTGTAAATGTACCACATTTTCTGTATCCCTTCCTCTGTTGAGGGACATCTGGGTTCTTTCCAGCTTCTGGCTATTATAAATAAGGCTGCTATGAACATGGTGGAGCATCTTCTGGGTATATACCCAGGAGTGGTATTGCTGGATCTTCCAGTGGAACTAGCCTCAATTTTCTGAGGAACCCCAAACTGATTTCTACAGTGTTTGTACCAGCTTGCAGTCCCACCAGCAATGGAGGAGTATTCTTCTTTCTCCAGATCATAGCCAGCATCTGCTGTCACCTGAGTTTTTGATCTTAGCCATTCTGACTGGTGTGAGGTGAAATCTCAGGGTTGTTTTGATTTGCATTTCAGTGATGATTAAGGATGTTGAACATTTCTTTTTAGGTGCTTTTCAGCCATTCGGTATTCCTCAGTTGAGAATTCTTTGTTTAGCTCTGTACCCCATTTTTCAATAGGGTTATTTAGTTTTCTGGGGTCCAACTTCTTGAGTTCATTATATATATTGGATATTAGCCCCCTATCTGATTTAGGATTGGTAAAGAACTTTCCCCAGTCTGCTGATTGCCTTTTGGTCCTATTGACAGTGTCTTTTGTATTACAGAAGCTTTGCAATTTTATGAGGACCCATTTTTCAATTCTTGATCTTAAAGCACAAGCCGTTGGTGTTCTGTTCACGACTCTTTACCCTATACCCATATCTTCAAGGCTCTTCCCCACTTCACCTCCATAAGTTTCAGTGTCTCTGGTTTTATGTGGAATTCTTTGATCCACTTAGACTTGAGCTTAGTGCAGGGAGATGAGAATGGATCAATTCATATTCTTCTACATGCTAACCACCAGTTGTGCCAGCACCATTTGTTGAAGATGTTGTCTTCTCTCCACTGGATGGTTTTAACTCCTTTTTCAAATATCAAGTGACCATAATAGGTATGTGGTTTATTTCTGGGTCTTCAGTTCTGTTCCATTAATCTACCTGTCTGTCATTGTACCAGTACCATGCAGTTTTTATCACAATTGCTCTGTTGTACAGCTTAAGGTAGGTCAGGGAATGTGATTCCACTATAGGTTCTTATATTTTTGATAATAGTTTTTGCTATTCTAGGATTTTTGTAATTCCAGATGAATTTGCCAATTGCCTTTTCTAACTCTGTGAAGAATAGAGTTGGAATTTTGATGGACATTGCATTGATCTGTAGATTACTTTCAGCAAGATAGCCATTTTGACTATGAGCAATAGTGAGTTCCCTGCCAATCCATGAGCATCAGAAATCCTTCTGTATTCTGAGATCTTCATTGATTTCTTTCTACAGAGACTTGAAATTCTTGTCATACAGATCTTTCACTTCCTTACTTAGACTCACACCAAGGCATTTTTATAGTCTTTGTTGTTCTTGAGTTCCATGTGTTTAGCAAATTATATCTTATGTCTTGGGTATCCTAAGTTTCTGGGCTAATATTCACTTATCAGTGAGTACATATTGTGTGAGTTCCTTTGTGATTGGGTTACCTCACTCAGAATGATGCCCTCCAGGTCCATCCATTTGCCTAGGAATTTCATAAATTCATTCTTTTTAATAGCTGAGTAGTACTCCATTGTGTAGATGTACCACATTTTCTGTATCCATTCCTCTATTGAGGGGCATCTGGGTTCTTTCCAGCTTCTGGCTATTATAAATAAGGCTGCTATGAACATACTGGAGCATGTGTCCTTTTTACCGGTTGGGACATCTTCTCGATATAGGCCCAGGAGAGGTGTTGCTGGATCATCCGGTAGTACTATGTCCAATTTTCTGAGGAACCAACAGACTGATTTCCAGAGTGGTTGTACAAGCTTGCAATCCCATCAACAATGGAGGAGTGTTCCTCTTTCTCCACATTCTTACCAGCATCTGCTGTCACCTGAATTTTTGATCTTAGCCATTCTGACTGGTGTGAGGTGGAATCTTAGGGTTGTTTTGATTTGCATTTCCCTGATGATTAAGGATGTTGAACATTTTTTCAGGTGCTTCTCTGCCATTCGGTATTCCTCAGGTGAGAATTCTTTGTTCAGCTCTGAGCCCCAATTTTAAGAGGAAAACTCAGAGCTCTGAGAGCTTCCAAAAGGAAACTAGAGAGATCACACACTAGGGGCTTGACAGCACACCTAAAAGCTATAGAACAAAATAAATCAAATTCACCCAAGAGGACTGCAGGAAATGATCAAACTCAGGGGCAAAATCAGCCAAGTGGAAAAAAGAAGAACTATTCAAAATATCAACCAAAGGAGGAGCTGGTTCTTTGAGAAAATCAAGAAGATAGATAAACCCTTAGCCAGACTCATGAGAGGGCACAGGGACAGCATCGTAATTAATAAAATCAGAAATGAAAAGGGAGACATAACAACAGATCCTGAAGAAATCCAAAACACCATCATATCCTTCTACAAAATGCTATACTCAACAAAACTGGAGAACCTTGATTAAATGGAGAAATTTCTAGACAAATACCAGGTACCAAAGTTAAATCAGGATCAGGTTAATGATCTAAACAGTCCTATATCCCCTAAAGAAATAGAAGCAGTCATTAATAGTCTCCCAACCATAAAAAGCCCAGGGTCTGATGGGTTTAGTGCAAAGTTCTATCAGACCTTCAAAGAAGATCTAATTCCAGTTCTTCATAAACTATTCCACAAAATAGAAGCAGGATGTACTCTACCCAACTCATTCTATGAAGCCACAATTTCTCTGATACCTAAACCACAGAAAGACCCAACAAAGATACAGAACTTCAGACCAATTTCCCTTATGAATATCGATGCAAAAATACTCAATAAATTCTTTCTATAATAATCCAAGAACATATCAAAGCAATCATCCATCCTGACCAAGTATGTTTCATTCCAGGGATGCAGGGATGGTTTAAAATAGGGAAATCCATCAATGTAATCCATTATATAAACTAACTCAAAGACAAAAACCACATGACCAGCTTGTTAGACGCTGAGATAGCATTTGACAAAATCCAACACCCATCCATATTAAAAGTCTTGAAAAGATCAGGAATTCAAGGCCCATACCTCAGTATGATAAAAGCACTCTACAGCAAACCAGTAGCCAACATCAAAGTAAATGGTAAGAAGCTGGAAGCAATCCCACTAAAATCAGGGACTAGACAAGGCTGCCCACTTTCTGCCTACCTATTCAACATTGTACTTGAAGTCATACCCAGAGGAATTTGACAACAAAAGGAGATCAAGGAGATACAAATTGGAAAGGAAGAAGTCAAAATATCACTTTTTGCAGATGATATGATAGTATATATAAGTGATCCTAAAAATTCTATCAGAGAACTCCTAAACCAAATAAACAGGTTCAATGAAGTATCCAGATATAAAATTAACTTAAACAAGTCAATGGCCTCTCCCTACACAAAGGATAAACAGGCTGAGAAAGAATTTAGGGAAATAACACCCTTCTCAATAGTCACAAATAATATAAAATACCTTGTCGAGACTCTAACTAAGGAAGTAAAAGATCTGTATGATGAGAACTTCAAGTCTCTGAAGAAAGAAATTAAAGAAGCTCTCAGAAGATGGAAAGATCTCCCATGCTCATGGATTGGCAGGATCAACATTGTAAAAATGGCTATCTTGCCAAAAGCAATCTACAGATTCAATGCAATCCCCATCAAAATTCCAACTCAATTCTTCAATGAATTAGAAAGGGCAATCGGCAGATTCATCTGGAATAACAAAAATCCTAGGATAGCAAAAACCCTTCTCAAGAATAAAGGAACCTCTGGTGGAATCACCATTCCTGACCTAAAGCTATTCTACAGAGCAATTGTGATAAAAACTGCATGATACTGGTATAGCGACAGACAAGTAGACCAATGGAATAGGATTGATGACCCAGAAATGAGCCCACACACCTATGGTCACTTGATCTTTGACAAGGGAGCTAAAACTGTCTAGTGGAAATAAGACAGCAATTTCAAAAAATGGTCCTGACACAACTGGTGGTTATCATGTAGAAGAGTGTGAATTGATCCATTCCTATCTACTTGTACTAAGGTCAAATCTAAGTGGCTTAAGGAACTCCACAGAAAACCAGAGACACTGAAATTGATAGAGGAGAAAGTGGGGAAAGATGAATAGAACAGCAATGGCTTGTGCTGTAAGATTGAGAATCAACAAATGGGACCTCATAAAATTGCAAAGCTTCTGTAAGGGAAAAGACACAATCATTAAGATAAAAATGCCACCAACAGATTGGGAAAGGATCTTTACCTATCCTAAATCAGATAGGGGACTAATATCCAATATATATAAAGAACTCAAGAAGGTGGACTCCAGAAAATCAAATAACCCCATTAAAAATGGGGCTCAGAGCTAAACAAAGAACTCTTACCTGAGGAATACTGAATGGCTGAGAAGCACCTGAAAAAATGTTGAACATCCTTAATCATCAGGGAAATGCAAATCAAAACATCCCTGAGATTCTACCTCACACCAGTCAGAATGGCTAAGATCAAAAATTCAGGTGACAGAAGATGCTGGCGATGATGTGGAGAAAGAGGAACACTCCTCCATTGATGGTGGGATTGCAAGCTTGTACAACCACTCTGGAAATCAGTCTGTTGGTTCCTCAGAAAATTGGACATAGTACTACCAGAGGATCCTGCAATACTCTCCTGGGAATATATCCAGAAGATGTCCCAACCGGGAAGAAGGGCACATGCTCCACTATGTTTATAGCAGCCTTATTTATAATAGCCATAAGCTGGAAAGAACCCAGATGTCCCTCAACAGAGGAATGGATACAGAAAATGTGGTACATCTACACAATGGAGTACTACTCAGCTATTAAAAAGAATGAATTTATGAAATTCCTAGGCAAATGGATGGACCTGGAGGGCATCATCCTGAATGAGGTAACTCAATCACAAAAGAACTCACATGAAATGTACTCACTGATAAGAGGATTATTATTATCCCAGAAACTTAGAATACCCAACATATAAGATACAATTTATGAAACACATGAAGCTCAGGAAGAACGAAGACCATGGTGTGTGGATTTTTTGCCCCTTCTTGGAATTGGGAGCAAGGCACCCATGGAAGGAGCTACAGAGGCAGAGTTTGGAGCTGAGACAAAATGATGGACCATCTAGAGACTGCCATACCCAGGGATCCATCCCATAATCAGCCTCCAAACACTGACACCATTGCATACACTAGTAAGATTTTACTGAAAGGACCTTGATATAACTGTCTCTTTTGAGACTATGCCGGGGCCTAGCAAACACAGAAGTGGATGCTCACAGTCAGCTATTGGATGGATCACAGGGCCCCCAATGGAGGAGCTGGAGGAAGTACCCGTGGAGATGGGGGGGGATCTGCAACCCTATAGGTGGAACCCTATATGAACTAACCAGTAACACCACGCCACCCCCCAAGAGCTCGTGTCTCTAGCTGCATATGTATTAGAAGGTAGCATGGTCAGCCAGCAGTGGAAAGAGAGGCTCATTGGTTGTGCAGACTTTATATGCCTCAGTACAGGGGAATGCCAGGGCCAAGAGGTGGGAGTGGGTGGGTGGGGGAGTGGGTTTGGGAGGGTGTGGGGGACTTTTGGGATAGCATTGGAAATGTAAATGAAATAAATACCTAATAATAATAATAATAAAGAATGTTACTCTGATCCTGATTTAACTGTGGTGTCTGGTATCTGTCTAGAAAATTATTCAATTGTCGAGATTTTTTTCAGTTTTGTTGAGTATAGGCTTTTCTATTGGGATCTAATGATTTTTGGATTTCCTCATATTCTGTTGTTATATCTCCCTTTTCATTTTTGATTTTATTAATTAGGATACTGTCTCTGTGCCTGCTAGTTATTCTGGCTAGGGGTTTATCTATCTTGTTGATTTTCTTAAAGAACCAGCTCCTGGAGTGGTTGATTCTTTGTATAATTCTTTTTGGTTCCACTTGGTTGATTTCAGTCCTGAGTTTGATTATTTCCTGCCATCTACTCCTCTTGGGTGAATTTGCTTCCTTTTGTTCTACAGTTTTTAGGTGTGCTGTTAAGCTGTTAGTGTATGCTCACTCCAGCTTCTTTTGGGGGCAGTCACAGTATGAGTTTTCCTCTTAGGACTGCTTTCATTGTGTCTCATAAGTTTTCGTGTGTTGTAGCTTCATTTTCATTAAACTTTAAAAAGTCTTTAATTTCTTTCCTTATGTCTGCCTTGACCAAGTTATCATTAAGTAGAGTGTTGTTCAGCTTCTATGTGTATGTGGGTTCTCTATTATTTATGTTGTTATTGAAGATCAGCCTTAGTCCGCGTGAGATCTGATAGGGTGCATGGAATTATTTCAGTATTATTGTATCTGCTGAGGCCTGTTTGGTGACCAATTATATGGTCAGTTTTGGAGAAGGTACCATGAGGTCTAAGAAGAAAGTATAACCTTTTGTTTTAGGATGAAATGTTGTATAGATACCTGTTAAATACAATTTTTTCATAATTTCTTTTAGTTTCAATGTGTTTCTGTTTTTGTTTCCAGGATGTGTCCATTGGTGAGAGTGGGGTATTGAAGTCTCACACTATTATTGTGTGAGGCATAATGTGTGCTTTGAGTTTTAGCAAAGTTTCTTTAATGAATGTGGATGCCCTTGCATTTGGAGCTTAGATGTTAAGAATTGAGAGTTCTTGGTAAATTTTACCTTTGATGAGTATGAAGTGCCCCTCTTTATCAACTTTAGGTTGAAAGCCAATTTTATTCAATATTAGAATGGCTACTTCAGCTTGTTTCTTCAGACAGTTTTCTTGGAAAATTGTTTTCCATTCTTTTACTTGGAGGTAGTGTCTGTCTTTGCCCCTGAGGTAGGTTTCCTGTATGCAACAAAATGTTCAATCCTGTTTATATAGCCAGTCTGTTAGTCTATGTTTTTATATTGGGGAATTGAGTCCATTGATATTAAGAGATATTCAGGAAAAATCGTTGTTGGTTCCTGTTACTTTTGTTGTTGGAATTCTGTTCATGTGACTATCTTCTTTAGTTTTTTTTAAAGCTTATTTTCTTGCTTTTTCTCTAGCTTAGTTTCCCTCACTGTGTTGAAGTTTTCCCTTTACTATCCTTTGAAGGGCTACATTTGCGGAAAGATATTTTGTAAATTTGGTTTTGTCATGTAATACCTTAGTTTCTCCATCTATAGTAACTGAGAGTTTTGCTGGGTATAGTATCCTGGGCTGGCATTTGTGTTTTCTTAAGGTCTGTATTACACCTGCCCAGGATCTTCTGGCTTTCAAAGTCTCTGGGGAAAAGTCAGGTGTAATTCTGATAGTTCTGCCTTTATAGGTTACTTGACCTTTTTCCTTTACTGCTTTTAATATTCTTTCTTTGTTTTGTGCTTTTGGTATTTTGGTTATTATGTGACTGGAGGAATTTATTTTCTGGTCGAGTCTATTTGGAGTTCTCTAGGCTTCTTATATGTTCATGGGCATCTCTTTCTTTAGGTTGGGATGTTTTCTTCTCTAATTGTGTTGAAGATATTTACTGGCCCTTTAAGTTGGAAATCTTCCTTCTTGTCTATATCTATTATCCTTAGGTTTGGTCTTCTCATTGTGTCCTGGATTTCCTGGATGTTTTGTGTTAGGAGTTTTTTGCATTTTGCATTTTCTTTGATTGTGTGTCAATGTTTTCTATGCTATCTTTTGCACCTGAGATTCTCTCTTCCACCTCTTGTATTCTGTTGTTTATGCTTGCATCCTTGGCTCCTGACTTCTTTTCTAGGCTTTCTATTTTCAGAGTGGTATCCCTTTGTGATTTCTTTACAGTTTTTACTTCCATTTTTAGATCCTGGATGGTTTTGTTCAATTCTTTCACCTGATTGTATGTGTTCTCCTGTATTTCTTTAAGGGAGTTATTCATTTCCTTCTTAAAGTCCTCCATCATCGTCATGAGAAGTGAATTTAGATCCATATCTTGCTTTTCTGGTGTGATTGTGTAACCAGGACTTGCTAAGGTGGGAGAGTTTGGTTCTGATCATGCTAAGTAACCTCGGTTTTATCTGATTATCTCAAGTGCTTGCTGCCCTCAATATATCTGATTGGAGGCTGTGTTTCCTGTAATCGTGGTTGATTCAGGACTCTTCAGAGTCCAGATTTCTCTGTGATTCTGTGATTCCGGGCTTCTATGAACCTGAGATTATGGGTGTGTCAGAGTTCTTGGCAGTCAAGCTTCCTCTAAGTCCCTGAGATCCTGGTGTGACCAAGATCCTGTTATCCTGGGATCCTGGAATCCTAAGATCCTGGGCATGTTACAGTGCCTAGAAGTGGTGTCTCCTCTGGGGACTATGGGGCTGTCTGATGTGTTCAAAACCAAGGTATACCAGCACTGACCAGAAGGGAACACAATCTGCTGGTCACACAGGGCTCCTGTATCCTTGTTCCTGCTGTCACAGGCCCCTCATGATTGTTTTGGAACAGATGTTGCATTCAACTCACCAGTGATCCTAAGATCCTGGGTGTGCTAGGGTACATGCAGTGTGGAGAGTCCTCTGGAGACTGTGGGACCGTCTGCTGATTTCTTCCCCAAGGTGGCTTGGAGCTAGATCTGACTGGAAGGCCAAAATGTACCTCTTAATGTCTGCTCAAGTACCATATGTACTGTCATGGTTCCACCTTGATGATAATAGACTAACCCTCTGAAACTGTAAGCAAGTCCCAAATTAAATGCTTTTAAAAAAGTGTTTCCATGGTTATGATGTTCCTTGATAGTATTAAAACACTAAGTTTTAAGCTTCAGAGACTCTTACCCAGAGATTAGGTTCCCAAGTGCATGTTATCCAATTTTATTAGCAGAGGCAAAATGCCAAAGTCATTTCACAAAATTTTCACCTTTAGGAGAAAAAGAAACTACAAATGAACAGTTATCTACAAATTGAGAAAGAAACATGTGGGAGACATACAGTAGATCTACAGTAAATGTGTATGTTCCAGTCCTCCACATTGTTACTCAGGTCTTCTAAAAATCATCATAGGCATCTTCAATGTGGATCCTACTTGGTTATTACAGTCCAAGAAGCTAACAACACTGTGATTACAGCAGTGGAATTATTTCCAGATAATGGTTATAAAGATAAGACACCAAATAATGGCTACTGTAGTAGTATATGTAAAAACCATATTAGATGAGAGTCAGAAAGATGGCTAAGTGTTTAAGAGTACTTCTTCTGGTAGACGACACAGTTTGGGTTTCAAGCACCAAATGGAGTCCAACTAGTTCGAGAAGATATAATGCCCTCTTCTGGCTTTCAGGGCCACTGCATGTAAGTGGTTCAGAGACATAAATGCTAGAAAACTACGATACAAAAAAGTAAAAATAAGTAAATCTTTACATTAAAAATGAACTACATTAGGGAATTCTATCACAGTCTAATTCTCCTGAGCATAATGAGCTCCAGGCCCAAAAGATGACACATTTTTAAATTGTTGCCATTTACCAAATTGTGTGTGGCATGCAGACAATAAGAATATTTTTACACAAAATGTATTTTCTTTCATATTAAACACAAGACAATTAATTTTATGTATCTCCAGCCTTCAAAAAGTAACATTAAAAAGGAATAAGTCCTAATTTTGAAGTCTGCTTAAAGTTGGAATAATACGTTTTTGTTTGTTTGTTTGTTTGTTTGGGTAAAACTTTGATAAATTAAAATTTATCTTATTAATATGAAGTACTACCTCTATAGTACTATGGACTAATATTTCAAAATGCCATAGCAATTCTTATTTATAATCTTTTGGTTTGGTCTGTCCCCACACATGTCTCCTTCCTTCAGAAAGTTGGTAGGAAAGTATTTCCTCAGCTTGTAAAACCTAAGTTTTTTTGTGTTTTATCGTGTTATATTTCTTGAAATTGTTGGTTGGTTGATTTGGAGACCAAGTCTCACTATGTAGCCTTGACTAGCCTAGAACTACTGTGTAGACCAAGCTTGCGTCCAACTCATAGAGATTCACTTAGCTCTGTCTCCAAGGGCAGGAATTAAAGGTGTGCACTAAGTTCAGGAATAAAGTGTGACAGAGAGAGAGAAAAAAACAGATTTAGTACTTGTGAGATGTAAGAAAGTTTACAGGGGGTAGAGTTGAAGAACGTGAGTGATGCTTTGGACAGAAATAAGACTCAGAAAAGTTATAAGGAAAGACTATGAGCAAAAATGGTCTTTAACATCACAGTACACTGTAACCAGTTTTTGACAGAACGAAAAATTGGTACCCTTAGAAATATACTAGAATTGTTTAGAGTTATACTGTGAAAGAAAAAAAATCATCATTCTGGAATAGCATAAATTTATTTTTTTTTTTAAAGATTTTTTATTTATTATTATAGTAAGTACACTGTAGCTATCTTCAGACACACCAGAAGAGGGAGTCAGATCTTGTTACAGATGGTTGTGAGCCACCATGTGGTTGCTGGGATTTGAACTCTGGACCTTCGGAAGAGCAGTCGGGTGCTCTTACCCACTGAGCCATCTCACCAGCCCCATAAATTTATTTTTTAATTCCTTTCCTTTTAGAGCAAAGGGTAATGCATATTACATTTCTAAAAATATTTTTCATCTTTTGAAATTAAAATAGAATTACATAATTTTCCCTTTTCTTCCATCCTTTGTGCTTCCCCTCACCTTGTTCTCTCTCAAACTCATGGCCTCATTTTCTTTATATATCACAATACCAAGACCTGAAAGCAAATGTACCAAATCTTTTTTTATTACCTGTGCTGGTTAGGTTTTGTCAAGTTGACACAAATCTAAATATATGAAGGAAGTAGAAATCTCAGTTGAGGAGTTTCTTTCCTCGGACTGGCCAGTGGACAAGTCTTTGAGGAATTTCTTTGGTTAGTGGTTGTCCAGACCAAGAAAGCAGATGTATGTGGTTAGTATAACAAAAGTTATATCGATTATACTGATGGTCATAACAAGGGTCCTAAGCCAATCTCCCTAAGTCAGTTCACCTGTGCAGTGCATCTTAGCTGAAGGTCAGGTTCAGTCTCAGAAGCCTCTGATTTGAAGGTCAGCTTCTTGAGGGAGACTCTCCAGTTTAGGACAGATCAAGATGGCATCTCTCCAGATGTATAGAACAGAGCATTGCTCTTGGTCTCTGCTTATATATTATCCAGTGAGCATCATAGGGTTCTAGGACTGTTTATGGTTATCTTGAATGGGGGCTGCCACTGAATACTTTTTATTAGGTGTAGCCTTGGATGTGATGGGGGTCCTGACTTTGCATGTCTAAAAGGCTTTTTATTTTTTTCCTACTATGTTCATTACAGTAGTTGATTTGAGAGGACCTAAATCACTGTGGGGAGTGCCAGCCATGGGCAGATGGTCCTGGTTATTCTGAGCAAGCCACTATGAAATATTATTCCATGGTGTCTGCTTGAGTTCCTGCCTCTAGGTTCTTGGCTTTAGTTTCTGTTGTGATTTCCTTCCGTGGTTGTCTTAGAGTTTCTGATGCTATGAACCAGATGCTGTTTTCTTACTGAACTCAGGACTACCAACCCAAGGATGCCACCATCAATCACTAATTAAGAAAATGCTGACAAATCATAGAAACTGAACAACTTTCTACTCAATGACCACTGGGTCAAGGAAACTTAAATTATTTCCATATTTATTCACCTTATGTCCTGATCACACACACCCCTTCAGTCCCCCACTCACATAGTCTCTCCTCCCATCCTTCTTCCCTTCTCCTCCTCCTTTGAGGAGGACCCTCCTGGTACCAACCCACACAGGCATATTAAGTTACAGCAGGACTAAGCATATCCTCTGTCACTGAGGCTGACATGGCAGCTCAAGTAGGGGAACAGAATCTACAGACAGGCAACAGAATCAAAGACAGGACCTGTTTCTGTTGTTGGGGGACCCAAATGAAGAGAAAGCTGTACATCTGCTATATATGTACAAGGTGCCTAGGTTCAGTCCATGTATGGGTTTTGGTGGGTGGTTCAGTCTCTAGGCATCCCCAAGTCCCCAAGTGTCTATGTTGGTTGACTCTTTTTTTTTTTTTTTTTTTTTTTTTGAGTCCCTATCCCCTCTGGATCTCTCAAATGTTCCCTCAGGTCTTACACAAAACTCCCAAGCTCCATCTAATGTTTGGTTGTAGGTCTCTGCATCTGCTTTGGTCAGTGACTAGGTAGAACCCAGTTAAATTTACTTTATCCATTCTTCATTTGAGGGATATCTGGGTGGTTTCCAGTTCGTGCAATTACAGGAAAAGCTTCTATGAACATAGTAAAGCAAGTGTCACCATGATATGGTACAGCATCCTTTGGGTATATGTTCAGGAGTGGTAGGACTACTCCTAATTTTCTAAGAAACAGCAAAGTTGACTTCCATAGTGGTTATACAAGTTTGCTTTCCAACCAGCAATGGAAGAGTACTCTACTTGCTTATATCCTTGCCAACATCTGCTGTCACTTGAAGTTTTCATCTTAGCCATTCTGATGAGTATAAGGTAGATACTCAGAGTTGTTTTGATTTGCATTTCCCTGGTGACTAAGGATAATGAACATTTCTTTAAGTATTTCATCACCATTTGAGATTCCTCTGTGGAGAATTCTGTTTATCTCTGGACACCATTTTAATTTGGTTATTTGATTTATTGCAGGCTAACTTCTTGAGTTTTTATATATTTTGGATAATTAGTCTTCTGTTGGATATATGGTGGATGAAGTTCATCATAAGATGAAGCCCATTCTGTAGGCTTCTGTTTTGTCTTATTGACAGTTTCCTTTGCCTTATAAAAGCTTTTTTTTTTCCATTGTGGGTTTAATTTTAGGTTTAAAATTTAATACCATTTTTCTCTTTCTGTACCAATACCACTTAGTTTTTTAGTACTATTGTTCTGTAGTGTAGCTTGAGATCACCTATTGTGGAACCCCCAGAAGCTCTTACATTGTACAGGACTGTTGAGCTATCCTGGGTCTTTTGTTTTTCCATATTGAGAATTATTATTTCATGACTGTAAAGAATTGTGTTGGAATTTTGACAGAGATTGCATTGAATCTGTAGCTTGCTTTTGGTAAGATGGCCAATTTTACTATTTTAACCCTTCTGATCCATGAGCATGGGAGGTCTTTCCATCTTCTGATATCTCCTTCAATTTCTTCCTTCAGGGACTTGACGTTCTTGTCTTACAGGTCTTTAACTTGCTTGGTTAGAAGTACACCAAGATATTTAATATTATTTGTGGCTGTTGTGAAGGGTGTTGTTTCCCTCATTTCTTTCTTAGTCCATTTATCATTAGTATAAAAAGGGGTTACTGATTTTTTTAATTAATTCTGTATCTAGTCACTTCAGTGAAGGAGCTTGTCAACTGTTGTAGTTCTTTGGTAGAATTTTTGTGGCCAGTTATGTATACTTTCATATAACCTGCAAATAGCTATACTTTGATTTCTTCTTTTCCAATTTGTATCCCTTTGATCTCTTTTAGGTGTCTTATTGCCCTAGCTAGATCTTCAAATGCTATATTGAAGAGAGGAGAGAATGGGTTAGCCTGTCCTGTCACTGATTTTATTAGAATTGCTTTAAGTTTCTCTCTGTTTAATTTAATGTTGGCCATTGGCTTGCTGTATTCCTCTCCCCCTTTATTGTGTATATTTCTGATCTACCCAGGACTTTTAAAATAAAGGGGTGCTGAATGTTGTCAAAGACTTTTTCAGTATCTAATGGCATGTTCTTACGTCTTTTATCTTTCAGCTTTATTTTTTATTTTTATTGTTTTGAGTTTTTTTGTTTTTGTTTTGTTTTGTTTTTTGTTTTTTTGGGTTTTTGTTTGTTTGTTTGTTTTTGTTTGTTTGTTTTTTTCTTTTTTGAGACAGGGTTTCTTTATGTAGCCTTGGCTGTCCTGAACTCATTCTGTAGACCAGGCTGGCCTCAAACTCAGAAATCCACCTGCTTCTCCCTCCCAAGTGCTGGGATTAAAGGCATGCGCCACCACCGCCTAGCTTTTAACTTTTATTTTTTAATATGATAGATTACATTGATGAATTTTCCTATATTAAACTAACTCTGCATCCCTAGGCTGGAGCCTACCTGATCATGGTGCAAGATGTTTTTTGATGTGTTCTTGGATTTTATTTGCCAGTATTTTATTGAGTATTTTTGTATCAGTATTCATAAGAGAGATTGACCTGGAATTCTACACCCCCCCCCCCCGCCAGCTTCATTGTTTATGTATTTGTTTGGTTTAGGTATCAGTTTGACTATGGCCTCATAAAATTAATTTGGAAAAGAAAAAAAAAAACACAGAAAGAAGACTTTCTAAAATTCAATAAAAATCATATACCCAAAGTTATGGGACCAAATGAAAGCAGTGTTAAGAGGAAAATGTTAAGTTCCTCCATAATTTAAAAAAAAAAAAAAGTAGAAGAGATCTCATAATGCAAACTAACTGTAGACCTGAAAGTTCTAAAACAAAAATAAGCAAGCATACCAAAGAAGAGTGGATGGGAAGAAATGATCAAACTCAAGGCTTAAATCAATCAATTAGAAACAAAGAATCAATGAAACCAAGAGCTTTAGGTTTTTAAAGTTTTGGTTTGTCTTAGGTTTTTTGTTTTGTTTTGTTTCTTGAGAAAATCAATAAGATATACAAACCCTTAGCCAACCTAACTAATAGGCAAATTATCAAATTATCACTTATCAAATTTAAATAAAGATCAAGTAAATTATCTAAATAGTCCTATAACCCCTAAAGAAATAGCAGCTGTCATTGAAAGTCTCTGGCCTTCATCAAACCTGGTGAAGTAGAATCATAGAGGGTAGATTCTTTTTCTTAGCCCCTTCCCTTCTTTTGCCCTTGGAATCTTCTAGAGCACTCCAAGCTGCCCTCATTCATTTGTTGTTCACAACTCGTACTCCTTTTCCCCCAGTTCCAAAGTCTTGCTACCTTTCTCCCTGTGTTCATCAGACCTGCCAAATCTGAAATATACAGGAATGTCCAGAGATAACCAGATGGCTAAAGGCCAGCATAAGTACACAATCAACAAAAATCAGGGCAGTATGACACCTTCAGAACACAGCGCTCCTACTACTGTCAGCCCTGAATATCCTAACAGAACTAATGCACAAGAAAATGACCTTAAATCCAATCTTATTAAAATTATAGAAGCCTTTAAAGAGAAACAAATGGATAAATCTCTCAAAGAAATATGGGATAATATAATCAAACAGGTGGACAGCTAATGAGTAAATAAATAAATACCTTAAAGGAATTCAGGGGAAAAAATTAGACAGGTAAAGAAATAAACAAAACTATTTAAGACCTAAAAATGTAAATAGAAGCAAACCTAGAAACTCTGAAGATGAAAAACCTAGGAAAGAAATGGGAAAAACAGACTCAAGTATCACCAACAGAATACAAGAGTTGGAAGAGAGAATCTAGGGCATAGAAGATACGATAGAAGAAATCAATACATCAGTCAAAGAAAATGTTAAATGTAAAAAGTTCTTGACACAAAACATCCAGGAAATACGGGATACTCTAAAAAGACCTAGCCTAAGAATAGTAGGAGTATAAGAAGGTTAAGAGTCCACAGACCAGAAAATATTTTCAACATGATCATAGAAGAAAGCTTCCCCAGTCTAAAGAAAGAGAAGCTTCATCCATCAAGGTTCCAGAATGGCAATTAGGTTAGACTAGAAAAGGAAATCTACCCTGATATAAAAATCAAAACACAAAATCTACAGAACAAAGAAAAAATATTAAAAGGCTGCCCTCTCTCCCCCATCTAATCAATATATTACTTGAGTTCTCAGTAGAGCAATAAGATAACTAAAGGAGATCAAAAAGATATAAACAGGAAAGGAAGAAGTCAAAGTATTGCTGTATGCAGAATATATTATAGTATAAATAAGCAGTCTCAAAAATTCTACAAGAGACTTCCTATAGGTGATAAACACCTTCAGCAAAGTGACTCAATACAAAATTAATTTAAAAAAGAATCAGTGTCACTCCTTTATACACATACTAAATTGTCAGATAAAGAAATTAGGGGAAAACACCCTTTATATATAATAAATAATATATAAAATAATAAAATAAATAATATATAATATAAAACTCTATACAAACAAGTGAAAAGCCTGTATGACAAGGATTTTAAATCTCCAGAGAAAGAATTTGAAGATATCAGATGATACAATCTTCTGTGCTCATGGATCAGTAGGGTTAACATAGTAAAGATGACCATCTAAGCAAAAGCAATAAACAGATGCAATGCTGTTATCATCAAAATTCCAACACAATTTTTTACAGACATTCAAAGAGCAATTCTAAACTTCATAGAAAAAAAGAAAAAGAACTTCTGGAGGTATCACCATCTCTGATCTCAAGCTATACTACAGAGCAATAGTAATAACAACTGCATGGTATTAGTATAAAAACAGACAGATTGATCAATAAAATTGAATTGACACAGAAATAAACCAGCAGAACTATGGACACTTTAATTTTTTACAAAAAAAAAAAAAAAAAAAACTCAAAACCACACAATAGAAGAAAAAAAGCATCTTTAACAAAAGGTCCTAGTCTAACTGGATGCCTCTGTGTAGAAGAATACAAGTAGAACCATATTTATCACCCTACACATCTCAATTCCAAGTGGATCAAAGACTCTAACACAAAACTGGACATAGTTAATTCTAATAGAAAAGAAAGTGGGAAATAGCCTTAACCACATCAGAATAGGAGACAGTTTCCTGAACAGAACATCAATGACTAAGGCTCTAAGTCCAACAATTGACAAATGGGTCCTTGTGAAACTTAAAAGCTTCTGTAATGCAAAGAACATAGGACAAAATGTCAGCCTCCTAATTGGAAATGAATCTTCACTAACCCTATATCCAACAGAGGACTAATATCTAAAATATATAGAACTCAAGAAATTTGACACCAACAAGTAAATAACCAAGTTAAAAAATGGGGTACAGAGCTAAACAGAGAATTCTCAACAGAGGAATCTCAAATGGCCAAGAAGTACTCAAGGCAATTTTCCATATTCTTAGCCATCAAGGAGATGAAAATTAAAAGGACCATGAGATTTCATCTTACACTAGTCAAAATGGCTAAGGTCAAAAACTCAAAAGACAGCACATGTTGACAGGGATTTGGAGCAAGGGAACACTCCTCCATTGCTGGTAGGAGTGCAAACTTGTGCAACCACTTTGGAAATCAATTTTGTGGTTTCTTAGTAAATTGAGATTAGTTCTACCTCAAGACCCATCTATACCATTCCTGATAGTATACTCAAACTATGCCCCACTATACCATAAGGATACTTGCTCAACTATGTTCATAGCAGCTTCATTCATAATAGCAAAAAACTAGAAACAACCTAGACGTCCTTCAGCTAAAGAATGGATAAAGAAAATGTTGTACATCTAAACAATGGAATAACTATTCAGCTATTAAAAACAAAGACATGAATTTTGCAGTAAAATGGAAGGAACTTGCAAACACCATCCTGAGTGAGATATCCCAGAGCCAGAAAGAAATCTGTGGAATGTACTCACTTATAAGGGAACATTAGCCATAAAGTGCAAGACAACCATGCTACAGTCCACAGGCCCAAAGAAACTGGTTAATAGGGAGGGTCCAATGGAGGGTGTGCAAATCTCACCCAGTGAAGAAACTAGTCATTGGAGGAAGATGGAGAGAGGGAACTTGGTAGGAGAGGAGGTAAGGATGGGACCCGGGATGGTGATGAGGTGAGAGGAGAAGAGGATGGGAGAGGGCTGGCAGTGAGAATGGAAATCGGGGGGGGGGGACTCTAGAGACTAACTGGAGGTCTGGGATGGACGAAGGATATGGGGAGCCTATGGGGGTGACACCAGCTGAGATTTCTATTAGAGGGTGTCTTAGTCAGGACTGGAACTCAAGCAGGTCAGGAAGCAGGAGCTGATGCAGAGGCCATGGAGGGATGTTCTTTACTGGCTTGCCTCACCTGGCTTGCTCAGCCTGCTTTCTTATAGAACCAAGACTACCAGCCCAGAGATGGCACCACCCACAAGGGGCCTTTCCCCCTTGATCACTAATTGAGAAAATGCCTTACAGTTGGATCTCATGGAGGCATTTCCTCAACTGAAACTCCTTTCTCTGTGATAACTCCAGCTGTGTCAAGTTGACACAAAACTAGCCAGTACAATTGACCCCTTGTCAACTTGACACACAAACACATCACTAGTAAGCCTCAACCCTTACATTCTTATTCATCCCCAAGATCTAAACAACTTTAAAAGTCCCACAGTCTTTACATATTCTTAAATTTTCAATCTCTTTAAAATATCCATCCCTTTTAAAATCCAAACTCTTTTTACAATTAAAAGTCTCTTAACTGTGGGCTCCACTAAAACAGTTTCTTCCTTCAAGAGGGAAAATATCAGGGCACAGTCACAATCAAAGCAAAAATCAATCTCCAACCGTCCTATGTCTGGGATCCAACTCACGATCTTCTGGGCTCCTCCAAGGGCTTGGGTCACTTCTCCAGCCATGCCCTTTGTAGCACACGCGTCGTCCTCTAGGCTCCAGATGCCTGTACTCCACTGCTGCTGCTGCTGCTCTTGGTGGTCATCTCATGGTACTGGCATCTCCAAAACACTGCATGACCCCTTCAGTCCTGGGCCTTCAATTGCATCTGAGGCTGCACCTTCACCAATGGCCTTCCATGGCCTCTCACAGTGCCGAGCCTCAGCTGCTCTGGGTGACCCCTTCATGCCTTCAAAACCAGTACCACCTGGGTGACCCTTACATATTACCAAGTCCCGCTGCAGCAGGAGTACAACCTTGGCTATCTCTGGAACACAGCCTCTTTGTGCTTTCAGAAAACACTTCCCAGAAGATGTCACCTCAATGATGCTGGTCTCTTCTTAATCACCGCTAATTTCTTAGCTCCAGCTAACCCATATCAATAGTCCCAGTAATGCAAAGTTTTTGCTTTAGTAGTTCTGGTATCTTGTTAATCACAGCTGATTCTTCAGCCCCAGCTAACCAGAACTACAGAATCTTCACAATCAAAACAGCAATGGCCCTGAAAACAGTCTTTAATTTTCCCTCTGAAATTTCACAAGCCAGACCTCCATCTTCTGCACTGTTCTTAACATTATCTTCCAACCTCCTACACAACATCTGGCAGAGCTCTTAACAACAAATGGATCTTCAAGCCCAAAGTTCCAAAGTCCTTCCACAGTCCTCCCCAAAACATGGTCAGGTTGTCACAGGAATACCCCACTCTGCTAGTACCAACTTCTGTATTAGTCACAGAACTTATGGATAGTCTCTAGATAGTAAAGGAATTTATTGATGATTTACAGTCGGCAGCCCAATTCCCAACAATTGTTCAGTCACAGCTGTGAATGGAGGTCCAAGGATCTAGCAGTTACTCAGTCTCACGAAGCAAGCAGGCGAATGAGCAAGAGCTAGACTCCCTTCTTCCAATGTCCTTATATTGTCTCCAGCAGAAGGTGTAGCTCAGATTAAAGGTGTGTTCCACCACACCTTTAATCCCAGATGAAAGGTGTAGCCCAGATTAAAGGTGTGTTCCTTAAACTCGGAGATTCAATCTTCTGGAATCCATAGCCACTATGGCTCAAGATCTCCAAACCAAGATCCAGATAAGGATCTCCAAGCCTCCAGATAAGGGTCACTGGTGAGCCTTCCAATTCTGGATTGTAGTTCATTCCAAATATAGTCAAGTTGACAACCAGGAATAGCCACTACAGAGGGGGATATAGAGACTGAACTGGCCACCTTCTTTTGCCAGGCAGGACTTCCAGAGAAGAAAGGTGTAGGCATCAATCCACCCACACAACCTTGAAATCATACTTTTTCTTGCCTACAAGATATGCAGGGATAAAGATGTTGCAGAGACTGAGGGAATGTCCAACCAATGCCTGCTCCAAATTTAGACCCATCTCATCTGAGAAGGCCAAACCCTTATACTATTAATGGTACTTTCTATTCTTGCAGACAGGAACCTAGCGCTGTCTCCTGAGAGGTTTCATCCAGCAGTGGATAGAGGCAGTTATAGAGACGCACAGCCAAACATCAGGCAGAACTTTGGGTGTCTTGTAGGGATTAGAAGTGAGCAAGCTTCTTGAGTCAAAGATACCACAAGACCTACAAACTTACTAACGTGGACCCATGGGAGCTCACATAGTCTTAGCCACCAACCAGGGTCTAAGCAGGAACTGTCCTTAGCCCCCCCTACGTATTTGTATGTTGCGTCCACCTCAGCCAGTAAGGAAGATACAACATGGTAGGATTCTTCTCAACAGCCTTTAATGCAGGAACGCCTTCATGCTGCTACGAGGACCCCGGGAACCCAGGGAGGTCTGCTTATATACTCTCAGCCCCCATCCACCCACGGCAGGTCACGCCACCTCACCAGGCATGCAGCTTCAGCCAATCAAGGCGGCAGGGGCATGTCTCCACCAAATATGGACTTGCTTACACTGCCAGTATCATGGTGCATCTGCGCAGCTCTCACGATGGTCGTGGCTATTTTCAAGTGTATGACGAAGTCAGGTGCAAGTCATAAGACTTAGCTGCAGTCCTGGGCACCAACTTGGGACTGCCGCTAAAATATGATAGTAGAAGAAAACACTGTCATAAATATGATCAAAGAATGTGTAGACTCACAAAAGAAACAAAAACTATAAACTGTAAGAAAGAAGTCCACAAATCATCATAAGCAAAGATATTCAAATTTACATATTAGTTGTACATTGTCACTGATTCCCTAATCATTGAGAGACTCAATGGTGAGGTATGTTCTTTGACCAGTTCTCTCCAATGAAGAGAGGACAAGCTCTGCCAAGTCATGTGTGAACAGGCAGGAGGATACTTCCTACTGCTCAAGAACACATCCTGGGAAATAAAAATAAATTCAGTTCAGTATTTGAATAAAAGTGTATTTATCTTATCATTTTTCAGACACTAAAGGTTTGAATATACATGTCACTTAACAGAAAATTTAAATATGGCATGGTATATGAGCCCACTATAACCATGTCAGTGAGAAATGACTAACAGTTATAATATTAATATTATATAAAATATTATAAGATATAAATATATAATACAAGGACATGTGTGTTGGTAGGATAATCCTTAGCAATATGCTTTTATGTATATACATTTGCATAGTATTAACTTATTAGCTTGATACTTAGTTTTTAATAGTTTTTATTTGGGGATTTGAAGAATTTCTATGATTTTATCGTATATAATGTGAAGAATATTAACCATGTTTATATTGAATACGTGTGTGTTTGAGATAGCATGCTAAGCACTTCCATTTTACTTTTATGAAATGAAGGGACATGTTGTCTCTATGTCACTAGTGAGGAGACAAAGCAAGGTCACAAGTTCCAGAGTCCATGGTTTTAAAAGCATTTTTTAGCTTAGCTTTGAGATTGTACTGTATTTTGAGATTGTACCACACTATCTCTTCCCCTTCTTTCCTCTAAATCCTACATAATACTCCTCCTTCTCTCCTTCAAAGTCATGGCCTCTCTAATCATCATTTGTTATTACATGCATAAATGTATTTGTATATGTATGTATATATTCCCAAATAAAACTGTTAAGTCCATGTAACGAGATTTGTGTGTATGTTTTTCAGGGCTGACTGTTTCACTGAATGGCCAGTTGGTGTACTCTTCAGCCACATCTCCCACTTCCAGTTTTATCCAGTTTCCTAGAGTTTTTTATGTAGAGTTGAAGCCTCCTGGGCTCTGCATCATGCAGTTTGGTCCTTACACTCCCAGATAAATGTAGTCTTCACCATTACTAAAGAAACATCCCTTTGAAACAGACAGGTACCACTACAGAAAAGGTTTTCTAGAAGAGTCAGTTCCAGAACAGTGTTAAGTTCTGAGGAAGCTGGTGTTAGCTCATTGTCTGCATTGTAGTCTCCATGTCAGAGCTAGCTCACCCAAGGCTGGGAAGATTAACTCTGTGATGTAGAGGACTTTACAGAACAAGTCCTGTCTCTCCTGTCCTTTAGATAATAAAGCCTTTCCATGGATTTGTCTAATACCATTCTACAATTATCTTGCTTAAAATAAATGCTTGGTAAAGTAAATGATTCCAATTAAACTGCTGGGGAAGACTCAGAGGCTTGGCTTGTTTCCTCTGACCAGTTTTCTTTTCTGCTGCTACTGACTGTCTGCTAGTGAGGGCTATCTATGGAAACAGCTACTTCTTCTCACCTATATGAAGTGCCATGGGCAGTAGCCTATGCAGGCTACAGTGAGCTCACAAGCATTTGTTCTGGAGTGAGCTCTGACTGTGGTACCTAGAAGTAGAATACTTGTCATGAGCCCTGATATCCTCTTGTGGGTTGATTGGCTTCGCTCACTAGCATGTCCATGGAAAGAGGACACTGGCAAGAGCCTGATCTTTTACCACATTACTTCTATTACAAATGGAAAAGAAAATGAAAATGTCTATAGATGGAGGAGGGATTCTGAGAATTAAAGTTAATCCCAGGGTCTGGAGCTTGCATGGACTAAACCGTTGCATGAACTGTTGTGGTCGTTTTATCTGGCTTTTCAAAGAATGTCCTGAGAGTGGCTTTGCTGTACCTCAAGTCAGCTCAAGCCTTAGCTCTTGTAGCAAAATTGACTTTGCAAAAGCCTGTATTGGAATTGCAGTAGTGCTAAAATGTGATAGCTTTAGATACTTATGAAACCTCCTTTTGTGTAATTTTGTTCTCTTTCCCTTTAAACACAATTTTTAAAAATACTTTTTATATGAATTCATACCACTAGGATATTTTTCTTCCTAGGGTGGTGGTGAAACTTTTTTTTTTTTTGCAGTGGTTTCAGTTGAGAGCATCTGGGCATAATGAAGGATGAAACACAGTAGAAATGTAAAAATGCTTACATTAATGAAACATAGCATATTATTGGACTCTTATTGACATTCTGTTGCCAAATCAAGGTTTGCTATTCAGCACCTGAGCACCACTATCCCAAGAGCATCATGGCCTGTTTGGATACAAGAAAAGGTGTCCTATTTTGTTTCACAAAATCTTATTTTTCCTTTCTAATGGCCTTTTGTTTCTTACTAGATATCAGTATGATTTCAGAGGCTCATTGTTGCAAACATATTCCTTTAAGACATGTTTTAAATTATGTGTATTTATGCAGTTTGTGGTGTTGCTATCATGCAATAAATAGTTCAATAACTTGTGATAGAAAAATATGCACTGAAATATATAGAATGAAATAATTGGGGTTATGATACAAACTATGACATTCATAGCACAAGCCTTGTGTTACTTGGAGGCCTGACTCTACACATTTTGACAACTGTTATCTTTACTGATCTCAGTGGTGAGCTGATATCTTGAGCAGTCTGCTGGAGCAAGGCAGTGATCCCCTACTGCCTCCATTGATCCTCCCTCACAATTAATTTCTCCCTGCTGCAGTTTCTCCCCAGACTTTGCATGGGGTCTCCTGCCTTTTGCTTGTAATCATCCACAACTCTAGATCTCTTCATCCTGCCTGATGAGAGAAGAGCTTGTGTCTCACTTATGCACAGTGGTACTATTCGAATGGAATTGGTCATGTTGGTAGGATCAATGAGTTAAAACCAGATAGTGACTTTAGATTAGCTCTGTAAATAAATAAATTTCTTATCATTTCAGATAAATTGTTAGAGAATATTTAGATATCAAATAAGACACTGAGATCTAAAAGGGCAGGGCAACTTAATAAGAGAATGAAATGAGGGGGAAAAAAGACTAAAAATGATCAGTTTGTATCTTTAGATAATAACAAAGGCCTAACAAGATAAAGGAAGCCAGTAGGGCTAGCAGGATGGCTCAGTGGGTGAAGGCACAGGCTTCAGAAGCCTGGGGACCCGAGTTTGATCCTCATAGCCCATACAAAAATAAGAGAGAACCAACTCCACAAAGTTGTCTGACCTTCTTATGTGCTCTGTTATACTCCCCATCCCAGCAGGAATGTACACATACCAATAAAATCACTCAGAGGCTGAGAATTGGATTGGCCACAGAATGAAGTGCTCCAGGCATCGCCCCAGGGCCTCACCTTCTATCCTGCTCCTACCAACTTGTTCCTGTGCAGAAAGCACTTGATCCTGACTGCCCACCAGAGCCTTCACACTACCTGCTTTGGATTCCAAAAGTCTTTCCCTTCAATAAATGTACATTTCATACAAAATAAAAACAGCTTTTCAAAACAAAAGGAAAAAATAGTTATAGATAATAAAAACCAATAACTAGTCTTTTAAAGGAACCATTAGTTTTTCCATAAAAATTTGACTAGTAAAATGTTTAAAATACTACTATAATATCTGGCAGTTTTATTTTTATAGAAATGCGCACACACACACACACACACACACACACACACACACACACCTTCCTTCAGGTATGCTCATTTGGAGGAGGGAAAAGAGAATAACCATTTACCAATCCAATTAAACCACATCACATGGTATAGTTATAAAGGGCTGTACTGCTCCTTTACAAAAGAAATATCTTATTTATACTAATTGGGATTGTTTGAAAGGCATTGTTTTATGAAAACAATAAGCATCAGCATATCTTTTAGCATATATTTATTATTCTGGTTCTATAAATATATATCCACATAGGTATCTGTCAAAATGCACAACACAGTTATACATTTCTATACACAGAGTAAAAAAAATGGAAGCATATTTGTTGTTGCTAGTATGCTTCAATAGCCGTTATTTTGAGAGAATGTTTTCTCTTTCAGGGTGGGGAGAATTATTTTCAACACATGTTCTCCCTGTTTAGCTCTGGCTCCTGAAATCCAATATATAAGACAGGCTGGCCTAGAACTCACAAAGACCCACCAGACTCTGCATCCAAAATGGGAGGTGTGTACCCCTATATTTAATTAATATTTGAAATTTCTGACAAAGAGGTTAAGAGGTTTTAGAGTTTCAAAAGGACTTGACGGGGTTCATAAATATGAAAACATCTCAACTCTCAGAAATATGTAAGTATTTGCCACAGTTAAGAGATTCAGGGCTACTATTCAACTAAAGAATGTGCACATCTTTAAACATAGATTCAGTGAAATTAAAAATGATAATTACTTCTGGTTAATACATTGTAGGGTATGAAGTCTGACTTCTTTTCTATGAGGTCTGGAATACATTACCGTGAAGATGATCTTCATGTTCTTTTTATATAA